>NC_016091.4:25468235-25570760 GCF_000004515.6 Glycine max
CATCATCCAATAAGAACGTGACACATGGCAGTCAACATTCCTTTGTAACTGTCAACGTCCAATTCTGGATTGGGGGACCAAGATTGCATGATTGAATAAAATAGGAGGACAAAATTCGTCAGTAATTTTAAAGGGGAACCAAAATTGAAATTGGAAACAAATTGAGGGACCAAAAATACAATTTTGCCTACTTTTAAATACACCCAGAAATAACATTCCAAGTCATATGATTAATGAGAATATAATTTTTGGGAATACAATGTCATTGTGTGAAATAAATGTCTCCTAAATGAATAATTCAAATTTAGTATATAAATATTAGTGGATAAAGAGTGTAAATTACATTTTTTTAAGTTAACCACTAGTTTATTCATTCACAGGAATTCTTGTTCAAGACACCTTTCAAGTCATTGTCTGAAACTAAATATGGACACCTCTAACAATATAAATTTGAACTTTAGTTCATCATTTGTAAGAGACTAATCTTTTTGTCCCAACCCTCATTGATGTGTACATTAGAGTTTTAATTTAAATGTAGATATTATGTAATATCATTATAGAGTCTTTGATTCGTTGGTGGGACTCTGAAATATTCTCATAAACTTCAATTCTTTTGTCTGGCTATGAACTAATTTTTGATCTAGTATTTAGTTGTACGTAATTTCTCGTCCTTTTTCCAAGGATGTATTATAAGATCTTACAAAAAAAAACATAATCTTATAACAAAAAAATCAAAATACTTAAGTTTTTACAAATTAGAATAGTTCTCTACGCATTTTCATAATTTGAAAATGTTGTATGATTTTTCATTATTAATACTATAAAACATTTAATTCTCTCTCTCTCTCTATATATATATATATATATAAATACTTTGTTATTATGTTGTTTGTATATAGATATGTGTTCCAATAAATGACATGTAACTCCATTGGTTTTTGCTGATTGTTGACCTGAGGGAGAAAAAACTTACTCTTTTGGACTCCAAACGAAAGATGATACAAGAAGAAGATATGTTAAGAAAATGGTAAAATTTTATAACTTTTTTTTTCGTCATACATTCACATCATGATGAAATCCTCACCCGTGAATATAATTTGGAAGGTAATGTATTTGGACGAAATGTTATTGGACTTGAGTCTTGATGCACACAACACCAACAAGGATGAAGTTATTAAGGCTAGCAGCTGCAAATTGGAAACTTTTGGAAGAATAGAAGAACAATCTTGTTTTGTGCTATGTAGAATTTAGTATGCTTTTTAAGTAGTTTGATTTTTAAGTACAATTTACCAATTGGAAATTTTAATTTCATTTTTCAATAGTTTTGTTTTTAAGTAGGACATAATATGCTTTTTGAGGTGGCTTTGGACCTTTTTTATGCTTCATATTTTGACAACCATGTTGATATTGTTCACGGTGCTTTTGGAAGTTGTTATTGTATGAGGTTGTTGGTTTTATCAATGCATATTCATTCGTGCTTCAAATTGATGTATGGTATCATTGGTGTATTTATTTTATATTTTAGGTTTAATTTTATAGCCAAGGTGCATGTTTATTGATGTCTTAGCTTCTATAAAAGATTAATTTTATAACCAGTGGACTTGATTAATTTTTTTACTATGTAGTAACTTTTTTTTTAAAAAACAAATCTAGTAACTTCATTCTCTCTTATTTCAGTTTAAAATATGAATCATTTATCATTCATTTATTAAAACCATATAAATTATGCCAAATTAGATACATTGCCTTTTCTTCTTTTCTTTGTTTAGCTAAAGAATATTGCACATCATGCACATATATTTTAAAAAAGTGCTTGGTATACTATGAATTCATATTGCAGGAATATTGTTGTGGCTCCTCTGTTTACTTGCTAAATTATAAAAGTGCAAAATTCTTGTCTGAAAATTTACAAGTGAAAATCTACAAAACATTTGCCAATAAAGTAGAAGAGGCAACTTTGCATCCATTTAGTTAAAATTTGGTATTCTCACATTTTGTGAGGCTTAAAATTTCATTTATTTTCCCTTGAGTAAACTTAAGAGGAACTAACATGGTATTGGCCATTGTAAATAAAATAAAAAAAAATTGACATGCATAGTTCCTAGGATTTGTTTCTATTGAATGATGGATCATATAATTCTCAACTGTAATGTTAGACACTGGACGATCCATCACTAGATGATCCAAATATTTTTTAAGGTTTTGATGAAAATAAATATATAAATTTGTGTTAACCAATTTGTTACATGTAAGTCAACAGGATTGATAACTAGAAGCAACATCAGATGAGACTTATCCATTAGTAGATATCTCGTCTACCGGAAGCAGGAAGTACTCATCCAGTTCATCCAAACAACACTTGGAATATGCATTTTATTTGAATGATTAATTTATGTTAGTTTATATCATCTGTTTAAAAGGAATAAATTTGTGAATCAATCTTATATTTCTTTTTATAAGCCTAATGGTCATATTGAATTATGAATGAGAGATATGGAAAGTCTTGATCCTATTAGGTAGAAATGTGTAGTATCTGCTCATTTCAGGAAACAAGATCAATACACAATGGTTATATTATTCAATCCCGAAGATAGTCTCCACAATTATGAGTCTCTCTCTAACTATAAATACAACATCAAGGATTGAAGAACAACGAAGAACACGAATAGAAAAAGAAGAGAAAAGAAAAACATTTGTTGGAAAATACACTGAGTTTAAAAGAGACCATCCTTTGTGATATACAAAGTACTCGTGAGAGATTAGAACTTCATTGTAAATTCACTCTTTGAGTGTTGTAAAGAATCTATGATTCTATATCAAACTTTTGTTTGTGAAAACTAGGTGTGACTTAGTGACAGAACAATACTTGGGTGTTCTAAGATTCAGGGGGAGTCTAATTAAGGGTTGTGTCAATAGCGGCCTTAAGAATAATTGTAAGCCAAAAGTGGCAGAAAAGAATATTTGTTGTAATCACATTAGATTAGTGGAACCCTTTATTGGTTGGTAAAGGAGAATTAGATGTAGCTTAGGTTAAGTGAACTAGTATAAAATGAAATATTTGTACTACTCTTCTTTAGCTTATCGAAGTATTTCAAAGTCCATTATTAATACATTATGCACACAAGGTTTTCACTGAAAAATAAGTTTTATACATCATTGGATGAAAATCCACTTCTAGTAATTGGGATGAGGGTTTTATAAACTTATTTATTATAAACATCTTCCATTTCAAAAGGTTTATATTTTGACTAACTCACTATTCAACCCCCATTCTAGTGTGATTTATTGTATTTCAAGTAATGCTTTAGATTTCAATTGCAAAGACACCAATTTTGCTTGAATTTAATTTGGTGCAAGTGTTGAATAACACTAAAGATGATATAAACTTGATGATGTAGATTTATATCTCCCATGGTAGACACTATAACACCCTGAAATTTCCTTCGCAATTCATTTTTCTACATGTGTAAAATTACACTGTAAAAGACTAGACAATGGAAATTTTGTATTGTGTAATTTTATTATATGCATGTGTGATTTTATTTATCCTCTACATGATATTAATTGTATAAGTTTAGTGTTAGTTATATTTGTTTTTAGTGTAAATAATTTATTTAGTTAATTGACAGAAATTTGGAAACTACCAGAATAAAAATTTCATCTGTAGCGAAATTGCACCGCGTATTAAGTGGCAGTATAATTTAACTCTATGTGAGAGTGTTCACTGTGTGAGGATCACTCTGCGTTCATGTATTCCTAGAGAGATTGGTGCAATAACTTAGGCAATTAAGATAAGATTTGCTAGTTTTGGAAAAAAGTGAAAATACCCATTTTTGGCAAATCCTATCCCTTCCTTTTTTGGTAGTTTTGCAAAAAGCAAAACTACCCATTTGTGGTATAGATTGGTATGTTCAAAATGGAAGCCAAGGAGGTCATTCAAGGGTCACAAAGCCTTGTAAATTTAAGCCTACATCATAGCTTATTGGTCATTGTTAGAAAAAATCTTTTGGAGCCTTCATTTTGCACGAATTCAAACTTGAGGGAGTGGAGTTCAGTTGTGATTCTTCTTCTTCCAAGCTTATTCCTAGTACTCTTAAGCATTTGAATCATCAAGCTTAGTTAAATGAGCTTCATTGTCCATCCTAGACTTGATTCCTCTTCATTCCCTTGTTCAATTCTAGCTTCTCTAATAACTTGAAACTATCATTTTGTTTGCTCATGAAGGGAAACTTTTTAAAAACTGAATATTCTCCATTTTCCTTCAAGATTTTGTAATTTCATCAAGAGGTAAGGAGGGTCTCTCATATGCTTGTTGTTGAACTTCTTTGAACATGTTGTTTTGAAATTTTTGAGCTTGCTGCCATGTCCTAAATCTGTGTTGAGATGTTTTCCTTGAGATTTTGATGCCAAAAATGAGTTATTTGTATGTTAAAACATAGAGTTAGCCTTAAATTTCACTTAAATCAAAGTTTCTTAGCAAAAGTTACAAACAAAACAAGTTTAAGGACCTTTAGTGAAATGAAAAATTTGTCATGAATTTTGATTGAGAATTACAATAGTATGAATTGTTTTTATTAAAGTTTTGACCTCAAAGATGAGTTTTTTAGGTTGGAAAAATATAGGGTAGAATATAAGATTTGCGAAAATACGAATCTCAGAACACTGAGAGCGCTAAAAATAAGTTAGGAGTAAAACTTTGAAAAATTGAGAGATGGGGTGATTTTAGACGGTAGATGACTTAACTTTGGAATCCATGCCTCCATATAAATTATCTGAGAATTATTTATTTTCTGGAACTGATGATTTATTTACTATTTTATTGCTAAGATAAATGCAAGATCAGATGACTGATGCATGTTCTAAAATTGTGATGATTCTCTGTTGATAAAATTAATGAAATGCATGCATGTCTTTTATTATTATTATTATTATTATTATTATTATTATTGAATGATAAGACCAAAAGAGTGTGAAGTCCGACAATTACATCTGTGGAATGCGAATTTATTTTCTAGTATATATATATATATATATATATATATATATATATATATATATATATATATATATATATATATATGCATATTGTCATTTTTATCTATATGCATTATGGTTTGGGTCTGGGGGTGTTTGACCCTCGGCAAATTATTTGCTATGTTTGGTTAGATAGCTATAATTACAGTCGTTATGATGTCCAATTGTTTCTGTGTGGCAAGTGGTTCTACTGCTTAAGGGGCCACAAGTGGTTCCCTAAGAGTAGTACGTAGGCCTGAACCTCGTCTCTCTTTCTTGTTTGCTTGTTTGTACGCGTTCGTTGATGTACGTGGTACGAGGACTATACACACGATTCAGTGACAAGATTCAAGAGGATTGGATAGAGAGTAAAAGAACTAGTGGTTCTATTTCCTTCTATGAGAAGGTGAGGTTGTGTTGAGGAAATGGATCGGATGATAGACAAAGATACATTGGGGTGTAGTGGGCGAAGAGGTTTGAAGAAGCTATGGAAATTAGCAAGTGGTGACTACCCAACATTTGGTGCACTCATTTAGCATGAGTAACTCTTAGGCCTCACATGATTTTTGTAAGACCATTAAGACATGAAAGGATTGGTGGTAGTGGGCTCTATTGTGAATTAAGTGTGATAATTACACACTTAGGATGCGATAGTGTTGTTTGTTTGGATAACCACATGCAGTGGTTATCTAGATTGTATGTTTTAATTTTCCCTACTAAAAATGTTGCATTTTACGATGCGGAAACAATCGCGGTCCCCATTCAACCATCTTAAAACCGTATATATGACTTTAACAAAGACGGGTACATAAAACCGTATTAGAAACCTATGTTCCACAGCGGCTTTTCGTAAGACTGTCGTAGTTTCATTTATCTTCCAACAAAATTACTCGCGTCTCATTTATTCACACACTCACTCACGCTCAGACTCAGTAGAGAAAGAACCCTAAAATTCCATCACTGCGATGAACTTTGCTTTTTTCCCTCCCCGTCAAAGAGGTCTTAAGGGATTTGAAGGGTCATAGAGCTACTTTGATTAAAGCCCTCATCATTGATTCTTACTACTACGTCTTTCTTTCTTCTTATCCTTTTTTCCATTTCAAATTTTATTTTCTTTTTTTTTCTTTACTTTGACATTAGAGATCTTTTTTTTTCACCTTGTTTGTTCATCTCACTTCTAATTAAGGAACAAGCTTTCCGCAGTTGAACACCCTAGCTAGCTAGTTTCCACCAATTTGAATCAGCAATGGGTCACTCTTTCTGTAACGTCAAAGTTCTATCTGCTTTTGTCGCCGACGGATTCTTGCTTTAACAGGGTAATATTAGCTAGCTACCTAACTCACTTTACAATGTTGTGAATCCCGTCAAGAAAACCCTAATTCGCTCGCAGTCACACAAGAGGCCAATCCAATTCATAGTTCGGTAAGTTCCATCTTTGATTTGCCATTGTTCATTGAGTCTCTGCATTTTGCTTAATCCACCATATTGTTGTTTAGATCTGAGAATATTTCGTCTTATTTGATTGTATGAATGACAAAGATGGGTGAAGATGTGAAGGTAGTTGTTCCAGAATCAGTGTTGAAGAACCGCAAGAAGGAGGAGGATTGGGCATTGGCCAAGAATGAAGAACTCGATGCTACCAAGAAGAAGAGAGCCGAGAGCCGCAAACTCATCTACAACAGAGCTAAGCAGTAAGCTAAGGAGTACGATTACCAGGTACACTTTTTTCTCAATTTTGTTACCCTAATTGTGTTTCTCTCTTTTCCCTCGTTTATTAACCTGTTTGTTGTGTTTTTGTATTTTTTAACAGGAGAAGGAATTGATTCGGTTGAAACGCGAGGCCAAGCTGAAAGGTGGTTTCTATGTGGATCCAGAGGCTAAGCTGTTGTTTATTATTGGCATTCATGGGTATGTGTTTCTACTTAGACTGAGATTTTAGAATATTCATGTTGTTGTAGATCAATGAAGAGGCGAGTGATAAGGTCCTTGAAGTAGAGCAGAAGTACAATGAGATAAGGAAGCCAGTTTACAATAAACGAAATGATGTCGTCAAATCTATTCCTGATTTCTGGTTCACTGCTGTAAGTTTCTTTCTGTTAATTTGATTATTGTTAGGATGGTTAAAAATTTTAAAAAATTATTTATATTTTTTTTTCTTGTGTAGTTTATGAGTCATCCTGCCCTTTATGAACTTCTGAATGTAGAGGATCAAAAGGTTTGACTTCTTTCCTCATGCTTGCTGAAGTTTTGCAATTATGTTAAATTTAGTTATATTCAGTTTATTTATTTACTTATGGTGTTTTGTGAGGTTTACATGAGAGAGTGCATGCATTCAATGTTTTTATTCCTTTGATTATTGATAATACCTGTTGATGAAGTTTAATTCATTGTCGGCATCCTCTGTTTGGTAGATATTTATGTATTTGGGTTCTCTTGATGTTGAAGATAATAAAGATGTCAAATCAGGCTACTCAATCACCTTTGTAAGTTTTCCTTGCTCTCTTTACTTAAGTGGTGCTTTTCTTTGTAGAAGTGATTTAGAAATCACTTTTAGATCATCCTGAAAATTTATGGTCTGTGTGAAGTCAATGCTTGTTTTATTCATTGAAGAATAACCAGATGTTAATTTTCTACTACAAATGACCAGTTTTTAATTATTTCTTGTTCAGAATTTCAATCCCAATCCCTATTTTGAGAATATAAAGCTTACAAAGACTTTTACCTTCCTTGAAGAAGGAACAGCAAAGATAACTGCTACCCCCATAAAATGGAAAATGGAAAGAGGGCAAGGTAAGGCTATGCATTCACTTTTTCTCCCCTGTCAGCATCTACAACTTTTATTTTGCCTTTTTTTTTAAACTTTGAAACATAATCCTTAAATGTACATGGATTACCCAATGAACTTGATCATGACAAGAATGGGAACAAGTGGGCTCGTATTGATATTAGGTTGATGCCTAAATTTTTATTTTCAATGTTTTAGCACATTAATATTATAAACAAAGAAAGCCATGGTCATGCATACATTTTAGTTTTGTAAATGAGGTCACTTGAGCCTTTTCTTTTTGAAAAAAAGAAAACATAATATACTGCTGCTGGAGGCTGGAGTTTTCTTGACCTACAAATTTGTCCGTGATCACAACTTCATGCATTACATTTGAATTGATCAATTAGTAGATAAAAAAGGGCACCTAGTTAGTGATGCCTGCTTGGAATTGGATTACTAAACCATATTCCACTTTTGATTCAGAAGACATGTTCTGCATTACAATATCCATTTTTTCAATAAGCTTGTCCCTGTAAAACTTTTCTATGTTGTAGCATACTTTTCTATACGAGAATAACTATTTAAAAGATTAGAATATGGAAAGTATTGACCAGTGAAGTGTTGGTAGAATAATCTTTTTATACCTGTTACAAGTCTCCAGTCTTGTTTTGAAATCTTAACAAGGATGAAAGCTTGCAAATCCTTGATGCCCTGACCAACCATTTGAACGGGGTAATTTTAAGCAAGATATAGAATGAGTTGGCAAAGCAGATACTGCAGCTTTTAATAAAACTTCTTTTTTGTGTGTGGACATCTTAATTGTTCGTTAATTATTAATTATATTTGAAGGAAATGTTATTAAAACTCCTTTCGTAAATAGTTCATGGAACCAATGATTAGTATTTTAATTTTCTTGTGCCAATAAATGCAGTTTCTTTAGTTGGTTTAGTGACTGTGAGCAGAAAAATGATGTGGATGAAATTCATGACGAGGTATATTTTTTTCTGTTCTTACAAAATTCTTTCCAGATTGAAGTTCTTTAGGTATATTTTTTTTTTCTTCTTCACATAATCACATTAGTCCTAAAGCAATATTTCACTCTAAATGCAGGTTGCAGAATTAATCAAGGATGATTTATGGCCAAATCCACTCACTTATTTCAACAATGTAAGTTAAACTTTTCACTTTTTGTATCTTTTCTTTTATGAATAGCTATTGTACTTTCAGATTGCACATATTTATTCATTTTATTTTTTCTATTTTTTTCATTGTGGTATTGATTTTTATGTTTTATGGAACCTGACAATTGCTGAATCCATGCTGAATTCATCCAAAATTCAGTCAATGGATACGCAATTTAATATGCAATTATTGGAGGCCTAGTTTAATGTTGAGCATGTACAACCCACTTCTAGGATTCATATTTTGAACTCCAGAGGTTTAACTGAATGCTTTAATTGTTGTTCCTGTTTTTGTATAGTATATATGTTTAGAAACTTTTTTTGTGATATAAACTTTTCTGTGATATAATCTTTTTTTTTTCAATTAATTCTTCTAAACATTTTTCCTTGGTGTCACTGAAAAAACAAAGATACTGTAAAAATAGAATTATGGTATTATAGTAAATATTTTTATACTGTGATATAATTATATTATATGTGTATATATAATAATAATGTATAATAATTATTTTAAAAACTATATCTACCATATTTTTTAATATGATTAGTAGTACAAAAATATTATATTAACAACATATAAAAAACAAACTAATCAAAATTAGTGTCAAAAAATCAATTGGAACTCTTTTAAAAATGAAATTGAGAAATAAAAAATATTTGACCTAATAAAAGTTTAATTAAAATGTACTTAACCATACTATATTATATTTTTTTTGTCAAAAAATAAACTAATATTAGATTTTTTTTTGTCTCTTGACGCAGGTTCTGAACATCAATTGGTTTCAGAAACAACCCAATGGCAACGACGAGGTAATTCCTGTTTCTTTGTTTGTTTGTTTTCATAGTCAAACACAACATCTTGGTTGGTTGATGGGTCTTGTAGGACTTTTTCTTATTTCAGTCTGCAATCTCCTTCAGATTTAGGATCGTGTTTAAACCTAAACCTTGGAATTTTTGTTGGTTTTCGTTATATCATGGATTGCCATCAAATTGAATTTAGTAATTTAGTTTTTAGTAGAGACATTTTCATGTTTGAAGATAAAGCAAATATTTTAAGTGAAAGAGAGTAAAAGAATATATTAACTAATTGTAGTTCTTTGTTCTCTAGACAGAATTACAATTTACTGAGTAATAGCCTGAGTCACATAGCTTGTGTTTAGATCCTTTATATGATTGAATTTAAAGCTAAGCTTGAGCTTGGTTTTAATAAAACAAACAAGCTTGATTATATTTAACGGGTTGAGCTTGAATAGTGGAGGAATAGCTCAACCCATTTACGTTCTTTAGGATACCATTCTTTTCTTGCAGGTCAGCATGACAATGAATATTTCCGCAGACTTGCAGTCCCTTTTCACATGGAACACAAAACAGGTTTTTGACTTTAATTTTGATTTTTCATTATAATTTTTTGTCTTCTCTCCCTTTGCCTCTGAAAAGTATGAATGCTCTTTGTAGGACAGGGAAGAATGAAATAATTGCTTTTTTTCCCCCAAACTCTTGCATAGAGCTTTTGGAGGAAAAAAAAAATATTATTTCTTAATGTGTGCTTGTTTGCTCTATGTCTCCTATCATAATATGTTCCTTAATGTTTAAATTTCCTTACCTATTGTTATATCTTGTTCCATTTCATAAAATATTTTTTTTTATTACTATGGGAATGTTGGGGCTGCTTACTATAGCATACCCATGAACTCCTTATATCTAGTCAATTATTCTAAACTATTTGGAAGCTAGAAATTTCAGTGCTGTCCTGGGACTTAGTTTTGTGTCATTTTGTATGGTTGCAGGTTTTTGTTTTTCTAGCTGCTAAGTATGAAACTCCTAAGAATTCCTTGAACCAGGTTTTAGTTTCAATTTCTAAGTAACTCCTTTTGAGTGTCAAAATGTTGCTTAAAATGTTGAATTTTGAGTTGAGCTAGTTTCATTTTTGGGGATGTAAAGGCTCCATATACAAAAAAAATATAAAAAAATTACCATTTCTACATCGGTTCTGACATGAACGATGTAGAAATGCTAACTATTCTTGACCGTTTTAGAATGATCAGCATTCTACATCGGTTCTTTAATGACCGTCGTAGAAAATTTAGCATTCTACATTGGTCTTGCAATTGTGATCGTCGTAGAATGCTGAGTTTTCTACATCTGTGACAACTGAAGGATTGATGTAGAATATTGAGTATTCTACATTGGTCCTTGGCAACCGTCGTAGAATATGCGACCACTTTTAACGATGTCTCCTATGACGATGATCGTAAACCAATGTAGATGGTCACATATAACCGATGTAGATTGCCTTTTTTCTAGTAGTGTTTGTTTTACTATTGCCTGGTCTTTGTGGCATTCGTGGAGCAGAGGACTCACTCCTACAACCAATAACTTTTAGGTACCGATGATGCCGAATACATCGAGGCATCTGTGAGGTCAGTGTAGCTCGCAAAGAGAGTAGATATGACCTTGCACCGTAACAGAGACTACACGTTACACCTGCCATACTGGAGTCCATGTAGTGCTAGCTGATAGACCGAATATAACATGCATCGAGTACACCCTGTAACACCCCATTTTTTGTAAAATAAATTAAAAAGGTTTTTTTATTTAAAAATAAATAGAGTTTTAGAAAAATGGTGAGCTTTTTATAATTAAATAAATAAGGAGAAATAACTTTATTAAAATAATGGTTTGAATGAAAATAAAAAAAAAAGATATTTGATTTATTCATTTGATAGGAAATAAAATAGAGTATTTGTTTATAAAATAATAAATAAAGAAAAATAGAGTAAATAATAGATTGGTTATGCCTTAGTTATAAATAGAGATATGTTAGGTCAGTTTTCAGATGATAGTCTCTACGCTTCCTTTTTCTCTCAATTTCATTTTCCCTTCTCTTCCTCCCAAAACCCTCTCTTTTTCCCGCATACACTCAAACCTTGTTTGAGTAAAACTATGATTCTAAACCCATTAACCGTTGGATTGTTATGAAATGTGAGCACCAGATTCAAAACTCATTTCCAAACATTCTCACTGTTGGAATTTGTGAAAAAATGTTGGAGGTGAGAGAAATGCCCTTCTCATTGTAGATTTCTCTTTTCCCATAGAGACCCAAAACCTGTCTTAGTAAAACTAGGATCCTTGAGTCGTTAACCGTTGGATCATTGTGAAATTTGGGTACAATCTTTGGAATCCATTTTGACACATCCCCACGGTTGGGATTTACAAAATATTGTTCAAAGAGAGAGAAACATCCCTCGCATGTTGATAGTAAAATGGAGGCTACAAACTCTTCTCTTTTTCTCTAACGCTTGGAAACCCTAACAGAGCAAACAGAGAAAAAACTTGAGGAATCTTAGGGAACTGCTAGAGACGCCGTTATCACTACTATGGACTACATACGTGAGCCGGCTTAGAGGTAAGGGATGAGTTATTCACAATTGGGGAATAGTGACAACATGTGTAAGGATCCTTACAGTATCAATTGGAATGAGTTTTTCGGGTGTTTCTGCAAATTTTGATTCTATCTTTACAATTATAACTATAAATTATACATGTTTGGCAGACCAATTGATGTCCCAATGAGAAATTGCTGTGAAATTGATGTGTTCTTGTGTTGAGTGTGAACCCTAAAAATTAAGGTTTTTTTATTAACATGAATTATACTCTAAATAATATTCTCTTTAATTCTTTATTTTTATACAAATTATTGTATTTGTTATGTATTTTTCCATGATGATGATCAACATCTTATATATATATATATATATATTGTAATGGTAAATTAATAAATTAAAGAAAGTTGTAAAGTTAATGTCTAGTAGTAATTTTTTTTGATGTAATTTTAATTTAATTGTTGTAGAAACTCTTTTTGATTTAAAATAATGTAGTTTGATATAGTGTATATATATATTTATTGTGTGTCATGCAAATATTATTATTGTGTGATGTGCATATGTTGTTGTCTTGAAAATTTCGTATTGCTACCCTGTTCTGGATCTGTGTGCTGAATTATTTTTCTTGAGGTTTTGATGCCAAAAATGAGTTCTTTGGGTATTAAAACCTAGGGTTAGACTTATGGTGCGTCTAAAATAGAATTTTCTAGAGAAAGTTATGAGAAAAACAAGTTAAGGAGATTTTTAGGATGTCATAATTTTAGCATGAAATTGAATTGGATACTGCTGCTATATGGACTTTTTTCTTGAATTTTTAACCTCAAAAATGATTTTCCTATATATGAAAATATAGGGTAACACATAAGGTTAAGGAAAAACCAATTTTCAAAACACCTAGAAAATCCAAATAAAGTTTAGAAATGAAATTTGGTGAACCTGGACAACAGAGGAATTTTTAAGCTCAAAAATGAATTTAGAACATCGAAAAAAAACCTTAGGAAAGTAGTAAGGAGTGTTAAAATTGATTTATGGCAAAAGTTACAGGACAATAGATTTAGACGAATAAAATTGATAGAATTGAGCGCTTTGTGCATTTCTGACTAACATGATTGAGCATGCTAGACCTTTTATTTTGAATTGTTGTTATTCTAAATATGAATAAGAATGCAAGAGTGTGAACTCCAACAAATTCTATTTGTGATGTGTGATATATATATATATATATATATATATATATATATATATATATATATATATATATATATATATATTGATTATCTTTTTTTGTACACACTTTGGGTTGGGTCTGAGGTTGTTTGACCCTCAGCAAATTGTTTGTTATCGATGCAGGTTGGTTGTATTTTTAGTTGTTACACTGTCCATGAATCAACTTGTGATATGTTTTTTTTTATTACCTGAGAGATTGAGATTAGTTTCCTAAGAATAGTATGTATGCTTGATCCTCACATCTATTTTTTGTTGTGTAAATGTTTGAATATGTTTTTCATACGTGGCACGAGGGCTACTCACACGACATGGTGACAAGAACGAGAGGATCAAAGGAAAAGTAAGAAACTGAAGGTTCTATGCCATCTGTGAATGGTGAGGTTGCGTTGAGAAAGTAGATGATGGACACAGATACACTAGGGTGTAGTGGACAGAGAGGTTCATGGGGCCTAAGGGAATTAGCGAGTGGTGACTACTCGACATTTGATGCACTCATTTGGTGTGGGGAGCTCACATGCCTCACTTTTCTATTCCTAACTAGCTTTGAGACTATGCTTTTTGAGTTGAGAGCCAGGGATTGATGTACATCGTATCTGTATGTAGCGATCACTCCCAACTTTCATCAACATAAAAGTGTAAGACCATCATGACCTGGGAGGCTTAATGGTAATGGTTGGGCCCCATTGTGAAATAGGTGGAATAGTTATGCGCTTAGGACGCCAAAGAGTTATTTTCTTAGACAACCACACATAGTAGTTACGTAGATTGTATACTATGATTTTGTTTGTTGTTTGTATGTTTTTCATGGCGTTTGAGGAGCAGAGGACTTACCCTCCTACAACCAACAACTTTCAAGTTCAAGAGATGTCGAGGGAGTCGTGCCCTCTATGAGCTTAGCATAGTAGGTAGACAAAAAGATTATGGTCGTGTCATGGTATACACACGTCAGTTTACACGTGTCACACTCTAGTGCACATGGTGCAAGTAGATTGGCCATATGTCATGCATCACCATTGATCACTTTCGATACTGCTACATTCTGTGGGGATTTACGTCTCGCAGGCAACTGGAGTGGTTTGTAGACATTAGTTTTTATCTGGGCATGGAAGTGTCTCATGATGCTTAAGAATTCATAGTGACCCCAGTGAGATTTGTTGCGAGAGATATTGTCCTGAGTTGGAGATCCAAGTTAGCACATCCTGTCCAGGTCACTGAGGACCGAGGAGATCACATCGATATGATGCCTGAGGAAGAGGAAGAGTATCGCGGGCTTCTACGAGACTTAGAGCCTTCGTCTAAGGAGAAGGATTGATTGCCTCCTTGTGTATATACCTTAAGCGTAGTTCAACACTTTTAGTTGGGTAGTGATCTACTTTGATCGTAGATCCTTTTTGATATTTTGGTGTATTTTGAGGGACAAGATCTTCACTGTAAATGTATATTTTTTTATGTAGAAAATGTATATCGATTGTTTCACTACTTTTACACTATGAGCTATATCCAAATTTCTTCTACTGTGACACTATTTATTTGCTTTATTTATGTACAAAGGCTTTGTATTACAAATTTGTGTTCATTTATTTACAAATTTAATTGTGACGTAAAAACTTAACACTTTCCAAGCAACACACTTATTTTATTTTTATTTTATCTTGTTTAAAAAAAACAAACAAAATTGATGAGATATTTTGCCAACTTAGAAATAAAAATTAAAAAGTTAATGATGCATATTTCACAATATTTATTATTTAAATAGTTTTTGAAGTAAAATTTCAGGGAAAAAATTAAGGTTAACGTTACAACAACTACATGCCACATAATCATAAAAGTTAAGAAAAGCTCCCTGGACTTCTAAAAAATAAGCATGGACAAAATAATCCCACCCAAAAAGCAACTTCAAAATAAAAGGATAGTCCAACCTACATATGTCTCTTAAGTAATATAAAGGATACAAGAAATGAAATTCAACCAAACCAAACTGCATATATACATAAACATGTAAACAAACCAGAGAAGAATAAAAGAACAAGAAATATCACTTAGGCTCTCTAAAAGGTTCAAAATAAATAACACTCTTAAATATTAAAATAAGATTGCACCATGTACTAAGTGATGGAAGCTTGCTTGAGAAGCTTCTATGGAGGTTGGATCTTTGAGCTTCAATGAGGTCCTTCAATGGTGATTTTCAACCATGGAGTTGCAGTGGAAGATAAAAGAGAAGAGGTGAGAGGACACGCTATCAACTAGGGAATAAGTCATGGAAGGAGGAGCTTCACCACCAAGAGAGTGTCTTGGATAAGAAGTTTAGAGAGGAAGCTTCAATGGAGGAAGAGAATGAGAGAGAGAGAAAGAGAGAGAGAAAGGGGGCACGAAATTGAAGGAGAAAAAGAGGGAGAGAAGTCGAACTTTGAAGTGTGTCTCACAAGTTTCACAATCATCAAAGTTATGACAAGTGTTACACATGCTTCTATTTATAGCCTAGGTCACTAACTATATGAAAGCTTCCTTGAGAAGCTTCCTTGGGAGGCAATTGTTACACCACTCCAATAGCTAAGCTCATCCCCATGGGAACACACACCCCTCTAATAGCTAAGCTCACCCCCAAAATACATGAAAATACAAAAAAAGTTCCTACTACAAAAACTACTCAAAATGCCTTGAAATACAAGGCTAAAACCCTATACTACTAGGGTACCCTTAACTTGTAGGGTAGGGTGCCCTTAAGCCAAAATACAAGGCCTAAAAGAAGGAAAATCTATTCTAATATTTACAAAGATAAGTGGACTCATACTTAGCCCATGGGCCCAAAATCTATCCTAAGGCTCATGAGAACCCTAGGGCATTCTCTTGCATCTCTCGCCCAATCTTCTTGGAGTCTTCTATCCAATGCCCTTGGGGGGTAGGATTGCATCATCCCCTCCCTCTTGAAAAGGATTTGACCTCAAATTCAGATGTTCTTGAAACTCTGGGCTCTCAACTCTGGGCTTCTTCCCTCGATATATATATATATATATATATATATATATATATATATATATATATATATATATATATATATATATATATATATATATATATATTAATGGTGTTGGGTATGACAGAGTAGGATAAGGTCTGAAAACCCCTTTCCTAGGCATCTTCTCATGAGGGAACATGGTTCCTCACCAACTCAATGAATGGTGCTACAAGTATAGAAAAATATGGGACAAACCTTTTGAAAAATTTTGTTAAGTCATGGAAGCCATAAATTTCCCTTATACTTGGTGGAGTGGGCCACTCAGGAATGACCTTTATTCTCTGAGGGTCCATGGGAACCCCTTGATTACTATTTAAAAAATTAAGGAAATTAATGCAATAAAACATACCTTTTTTATGTTTTCATGTTGATTACTCCTACCAAAAAGTATGACAACCCAAAAGTGTCCCATATGAGCGCCTAGGTTTGTATTGAAACTAAAAATAAGAATAAATTTACCTAATGAGTCCCTATGTATGTGAATCATGAAGATGCTGGATGCATGGGTGATTTTACAAAAGAGGGTTGCACCACTCAACAAATTCATCATACCACCTATCATAGGGATTTGGTGCCTCATAATACTTATTTTGGGCACCAACAAAGCACAAGGGTTTAAGTCTCACGAACCAAACCCTCATCCAACAACTCCTTTACTTGAGGAATAACCTTAAGCTCAAGAGGTATGGCAGTGCTAAGGGAGGTTTCCCTTGATAGGAGAAGGTAGAAGGATTGTTTAAGAAGGAGTGCTCTTTTGATATCACCTTTTGTTGCAAAATGATTTTCCTTCTTAACAATCTTCTTGGAGGAATCTTTTTCCTATTTTTCCTTCCCCTTGGCCTTTGAAGACAAGACCTTACTATCCTTCTTTTTCTTTTGTTTTTCTAGTTTTTCTTCCTCATCCCTCTTATCATCTTTGGGCTTAGTTGCAACCCCTAAGATGCCTTGACCTTGGTCTTTCTTTGGATAAGAGTGAGAGCCATAAGATTTTGAAGTAAGCTTCCTTTTAAGTTGTTGCTCTACCCTTATGAAGTTGGACTAGGTCATCTAGGTCCCTATATGGAAGGAGCTCAACCTTGTCCCTCACTTCCATATTAAGTACACCAAGGAACCTAGCAATACTTGTTCTTGCCTCCCCCCTAAGCCCAGCTCTCAAAAGAAGTAGTTCCATTTGTTGCCTATACTCTTCAACACTCATACTCCCTTGTCTAAGCCTTTGGAGCTTGTCCATAAGCTCCCTTTCATAGTAGAAGGGGATGTCTCAAAAGAAGTAGTTCCATTTGTTGCCTATACTCTTCAACACTCATACTCCCTTGTCTAAGTCTTTAGAGCTTGTCCATAAGCTCTCTTTCATAGTAGAAGGGGATGTGCCTATTCCTAAGGACACTTTTCAAGTCATTTCAATACTCTACTGGAGGATCCCCATGAATCCTTCTTTCCCTAACAAGGGAAGTCCACCGATAGAGGGCATACCCTTGGAAGCTAAGGGTAGTCAAAGGAACCTTCCTTTTCCCACTTGTATGAGGGCAAGTAAAGAGTTGCTCAACCTTCATTTCCCAATCTAAATAAGCCTTTACATTGTCCTTCCCATGTAAGTATGGGAGGTTAATGTTAGCCTCTTGAGGCTTTCTTTCCTTTTCTCTACTATGGGAGTGAGGTCTAGGATGTGACCTATGCCTTCCTCTATAATAGTCACTAAGTTCTTCACTTAGGCTCTTGCAAGAGTCATGACTACTATAGGAGGCATGTTTTTCTTTTCTTAACTCTATTAGTATTTTCCTTCTTTCTTCTTCCCTTATTTGTTCCTTCTCATCTTGACTTATTTATACCCTCTCTTTTCCTTTTTCTTTTCTTTCTAGTTTTTCTTTCCATAACTTAAGGGAACTCAACTCATCTAATATTCTAGATAGAGGGTCCTTATGAATAGTACCCTCCCCATTAACACTAGATGAATGATGACTCATGTGTTGGTTCCTAAGTTGTGGTTCTTTCTTTTTGGGGGTTTGCAAAAGGTAAAAGTTAGGGTTCCAAAAGAACTCAAGATAAGCGTGATAAGTAAGAAGAAAGTATTATGCAATAACAAGATAAACTAGGTGTGACTAGTAAAGAAAATAAGTTATGAAAATGATGTGATCCTTACTAGGAACGGATAGCTTGATATAGGTTACAAAGTTTAGGATGACGCCACTTCCAAAAAGGGGAGATAAGTCAGGGTAAACGCCACAAGGATTACCTTGATAAGTCTAAGACTGGTTCAACAAGGAACCTAGAGAGAAGCTCTTACAAAATATTCACAAAATGCCAAAAGTCTTTCTATTGAAAATAAAATCAATACATATAGTGTATCTGAACAAAAAAATAGAAATAAGCATGGACCTTCAAATCAGTTTGGGCCAAAATGACAACGAAAAAAATAGAAATATAAAAAAAGAACATACTTGGCATGGACCTTCAAATTAGTCTGGGCCTTCAGCAACAATTAATGTTCTTAGTAATGTCTCTACCTCTGAGCCTTCATCCTTCTTCAATTGGGCCTTGTTAAGTATGTTTGCTACCATTTGTTGGAGGGTATCCACTGACTGTTTGGTCCTACTCCTGGTCATAGGTCCCCGTATTTGGGTAGTTTTAGGATTCTCATCATTCCCTCCTTCGTGGAGAGCATTTGCCCTCAAATCTTTAGAATCATCACCTACCACAAAGGGAGTCAAGTCAGCAACATTAAATGAAGAACTTACTCCATACTCCTGGAATATCGATCTTGTAACCATTGTCATTTATCCTCTCTAGTACTTGGAAAGGTCTATCTCCTCTAGGTTGAAGTTTGGACTTCCTTTGTTTAGGGAACCTCTCCTTCCTTATGTGTAGCCAAACCCAATCACCTAGTTCAAGAACCACTTCCTTCTTGTTCTTGTTGGCTTACTTGGCATAGCTTTCATTCTTCTTCGCAATTTGAGCCTTCACTTGCTCATGCAATCTTTTCACACACTCAACTTTAGCCTGTGCATCCTTAGTTTGGCCATCGATTTGAGGATGACATGTGGTGGAAAAGAGAAGCTTTAATCCAACCCTACCCCATAGTGTTCTCCAAAAGTGACTAAGGAACTTGGTGTCTTAGTTTGAAACGATGCTTCTTGGTAGTCCATGGAGACGCGCCATTTCCTTGAAAAATAAATCAGCAACATCAGTCTCTTGGGGATTGCTTTTGTAAGCTGGCCTGTTAGGCAATGAAGCTCCTGGAAGACGGTCAATTTGATGTTCTATGCCTCTTCAAGGTGGTAGTCCATGAGGAATATCCTTGGAAAAGACATCTTTAAATTCCTACAATAAGAGTTCAACACTAGGAGAAGTAGAAATAATTAACTCGTTAGAATTATCAGCATAAACTTTATTGTCTTTACGGTACAGTAGATGGAGTGGCTCACGAGCAGGTAACACTTTCCTCACTTCACTCACCTTTGTTAAACAATTAAATTTTCTCTCATGTGTATCACTTTTCCCCTCATGTGTATCACTTTTTCCCTCACGTGTATCATTCTTCTTTTTCCTATTTCTCTTTGGTGTTTCACTCTTTTATTTCTCTTGTTCTATTTTATATCTCATTCTGATTTTGTCATCACACACTTCTCTAGGGGATAGAGGTTTAAGAATAATTTTCTGGTCATGGTGCTGGAAAGAAATCTTGTTGGTGAAGCCATCATGCACTGCTTTGGTGTCATACTGTCATGGTCTTCCTAACAATATATGAGTCACCTCCATTGGAACCACATCACACAACATCCTATCATTGTATCTTCCAATGGTGAGACACACCTCAACCTGCTGAGTCACTTTTACCTCTTCATCTTCACTAAGCCACTGAAGTCTATATGGCCTAGGATGGGGCTTAGTATCCAAATTTAGTTTAGACACTAACCTGGAACTTGCAACATTGGTACAACTTCCTCCATCAACAATTAAAGAGCAAAGCTTACCATTAATTGTACATCTGGTGTAGAAAATATTTTCTCTTTGGGTGTCGTCCAGTGGCTGCATCTGACTTCCTAAGAGCCTTCTCGCCATTAGCATATCACCCTGCATAGCTTCCTCCATAAGCTCTTCTTTCACTTCTTCTTCTTCACTGATTTCAGATTCACTGGTGATTTCTCCATCTGCCTTCATGATCATGGTCCTCCTGGTTGGACACTTAGAAACAATATGTCCTCTACCTAAGCATTTCAAGCATTTTATGTTTCTGGTACCAGTGTTGGATGATGAGGCAAAATTATGCTTAGTTCCAGTACTGGACACTACTGACTTTCCATATGGAGATTGTGTTGACAAACTGGACGAGTTGCCTCCCTCCTTCTTGGATCTGTTGGTCCAATTCTGGTTGAAAGTGTTGGGTGAGTTCCTTCTTGCTGCACTTCTCCTCTTCAGCTGCTGCTCAACCCGAACTGCCTTATGCAGCAAGTCATCCAATTCCACGTACTCCTACAACTCAACAACATCTCTAATGTCAAGATTTAGGCCACTCAGAAAACAAGCCATTGTGTCCTCAGTTTCCTCTTCAATGTTTGCCCTCACTAGTGCCATCTCCATCTCTTTGTAGTACTCCTCCACAATCAGACTTCCCTGGGATAGCCTCTGGAGTTTTTGTCACATGGTTCTGCTGTAGCTAGTTGGAACATACCTCTTTCGCATAACCCTTCTCATCTCAACCCATGTATCTATCTCCTACCCTTCCTCTCTCAGCATCTCTCTTTGATTTTTATTCCACCAAACAAGGGCATAGTCTGAGAATTCAGCTGATGCTAACTTCACCTTCTATGCTTTAGTATAATCATTGCAGGAGAATACATGCTCAATCTTCATCTCCCAGTCAAGGTAGGCGTCTAGGTCACTCTTGCCTTTTAAAAGAGGTACATTGAGTTTTATTCCCTCAATTTTGTTCTGCCCCTCCATTCTGTTTTTCCTCGACCCATCATTGCCCCTTTTGTTCCCACTATAAGGTCTCCCAGCATTCTGATTCATTTGGTGCTCTAGTCCTTCTATTCGTCCATAGAGCTCTTCATTGTTACAGTTCAACAAACGTTGCATTTTTATAGTCATTACGTCCAGTAACAAGTGTTGAGATCCGTCTAGTTGATGATATTCACCACCACCGTCAGCAGCTCCTGCCATAATTAAGGAACAAAAAGTTATGCAATTATTTAAACATAGGTTATAGGACCTCACCACACTCAACTCACGTGTTTCTCTCTTTGATGGTAGTTCGCTCATGTTTGATGCTCTCAATATAGGCTTTTGTGTGATGTTATTTTTTTCACTCTTGCCTTTTACCACTCACTCCCTCTTATGTTTTTGGATGAATCAAATTGGACGCACAAAGGTAATAGAACAGGAAAGACAACTTAATTATGGAATAGTAGATTGGATAACAAACTAACAGATTGAATAACAAACTAACAGACTCAATAACAAACTAACATACTCAATAACAGATAGAAGAAACAAAGAGTCAACAAAAATACTCAATTACAGAGAAGACGAAAAACAGAAATACCACAAATGACCTGTAAACTTCACATGGTCATAAATTTTGCTACAGTTGTCCGTTTGAGGCCTACTATATGTCAAAACGCTCAGAATTTAGAGGAGAATCCATGGACAAGGAACTCGATCCATGATCTTTTTTCCAAAAAGAAATCCTCTAACTGCCTCAAATTTGCATTCAAAGATCAAGCACCCACTTTTTTTATACTTTCTGCAACTTTTTTTTCTTTTTTTATATAATGCTTTATTTTTCAAAATTCGTCTAGGATAATAGACTGTTCTTCAATCAATCAATCCCACTAGTCCAAATTCAATAGGAAATCAGGCAATTCGTTCAATAGGCAAATAGATTCAAGAGCCTACTAAACCCTAAACCCCTAAATTCTTCCAATAAGCCAAATTGTCCCCAGACAGAATTTGAAACAGAATTCAAATAGAATTTTTGACACAGAATCTGAAAGAAATAAGAACAATAATGAAAACAAGAACACAAACAAGAACGCAAACAAGAATGCAACAAGAACGCTAACAGACACGTGAACAAAAAATGCAAATAATAGAACAAAACACGAACCTGAGACAAATTACAAAGAAAAAGAATTGGATAGGATAGAACCTGTAACAAGAGCCGAAGCTCTGATACCAAATGATGTGATCCTTACTAGGAGTGGATCTCTTGATGTAGGTTGCAGAGTTTTGGATAACGCCACATCCAAAGAGGGAAGATAAGTCAGGGTAGACGCCACAAGGATTACCTTGATAAGTTCGAGATTGGTTCAGCGAGGAATCGAGAGAGAAGTTCTCACAAAATTTTATCAAATGCCAAAAGTGATTCTATTGAAAACAAAATCAATACATATAGTGTATCTGAACAAAAAAATAAAAATAAACATGGACCTCCAAATCAGTTTGGGCCAAAATGACAACGAAAAAAACTAGAAATATAAAAGCAAAAAACATATTTAGCATGAGCCTTTAAATTAGTCTGGGCCTTCAGCAACAATTAATGTTCTTAGTAGTGCCTCTGTCTTTGGGCCTTCATCCTTCTCCACTTAGGCCTTGTTAAGTATGCCTGCTACCATTTGATGGATGATATCCACTGATTGTTTGGTCCTACTCCTGGTCATAGGTCCCTGTATTTGGGCAATTTTAGGATTCTCATCAGAAAGTAAGCAAGAAATTAAAGTGCAAGAAATATAAGCTAGGCGGATCCTAAGAGTGTTTGGATAACAACATTTAAGGTTTCCAACAAATCACTCACTATCCTAAGGGAAAATTGCCTAAAATTATTACACGCAAATGAAATTTTGGTAACCTATTGGAGGCTCCCAACACACTTCCAATGAAAGGCCTTTTTGTTACAAAATTTGAAAGCAATGAAGGTAAGTAAATTTCCAATTATAAAGTTACAAAAACAGTCCTCAATTTTGGTGGTTGTTCTCTCTTTGGTGTTTCACTCAATTTGGAGTGCTTCTTAGTCCAATAGCTCTTAAGGTGGTTGGTCCCTTGCTTCTTGACTCAAATTCTTCTAGGGATGTCACCAATCCTCTTTTCCAATTTCATATATGGCAACTCACAAACAAGAAAACAAACAGACAAGCAATAACCAAAGACCAAAAAATAAAATGAAAGCTAAACCAATAGATTTTTAACAAGACAAATTTTCAAGGATTATTCAACAATTAAAGTAATGAAAAGCACATAATAGCAAGCTAGAACTCAAAGAGAAACCAGAATGGCTCTAGAGTAGAGTAAAAAAATAAGAAAATAAAAAGACTCAAGAAACCTCTAGTTTTGGCACTTGTTTTCACACTACTTTTCAATTGAAATTTCAGAACTAAGATTGGTATAAAATAGGCACCAATTATAAATACAAATTTTGAGCCAAAACAACAAGCAGACTTCCCTTTCACTTTTATAATTTTTCTCGAGATGTCTAGAAAATTCACTAAAACTTTCAGCTCAAAATTCACAGTGACCAATTCCCAGTAATTTATACAAGTTTGTATGTTCAAGCTGTCAGCACTAGTGATTTCAAACTTCGAATTTGTTAAGCATGGTATATTGATTGGCTTAGGCTTACTTTCAACCTTCCTATGTATGTTGAACTCACTAGGCTTGTTTACCATAGTTTTAAGAGTTCAATATTCACTTAGGATCAAAATTTCAACCAGCAATTCAATCACCAAAACTCAAATTCACAATAGACACAATCATAAGGAAACCTAAAAGTTCCAGAAAAGGTTCACAATCAAAGACTCTCTAAGAATTCTGCATGAACATGTTAAGGACTAATTAACATGCAAGATTTGAGTCAAATCAACTAATAGGTTTGTCATACCCTAATTTCGTCTGGGGACTGTCATATGCTAAAATTTTCATCCTTGTTAGCCGAATTGAGTTTCTTAACGCCAGTTGCCGCGCAATACGAAAGGTTTTTCGATGCTTCGTAAAAGAACACGAAAATACCCAAAGAGAAGGGCAAAAGGGTCATTTTAAGGCCTTTTCAGACCTCTGGCTCGCCTGGACCACCAAGATAACTTCATGGTGAAGTAACCAACTCCCCTAGGTGAGCTCAACTCGCCTGCGCGAGCAAGGTTGCTTCAGAATGAAGTAAACAGCTCGTCGGGCCAACTATCATGATCCCAAGTGGCTTGTTTTTCTATAAATATGCGTGAAGAGGGGCTGAGAGAGAGGTCCATAGGTCCAAAGGTCCAGCATTGAGAAAAAGAAGAGAAATGAAGAAGAAAAAAGAGAAAAAGAAGCTAAATTGTCGTCGAATCGCGACTGCAATCAATTTCTACATCGTTCTTCGGTCGTTCTTCGTTCGTTCTTCATTCGTTGTTCGTTCTTCATCCGATTAGTGCTTGTCTTAAGGATTTGAACATGATTCATGGACCCTTAGGGGTCCTCTTTATTGTTTTGTGTAAAGTAAGTTTTAACTGATCGTTAGTACCGCAAGTTATCTTTAAAAAAGGATTGAAGGTTAATAAGCAAAATCAAAATAAAACCAACTTATTTCATCAAAGAAAAAAAAACCAAGAGATCATTTCAAGGTCTAGTGCCTTAATGATTCTCTCCTCTTGTCAAAACTCAAAAGATCATTTCAAGGTCCAATGCCTTAACGACTCTCCCCACTTTTCAAAGTTTAAAACATCGTTTCAAGGTCCAACGCCTTAAACGAATTTTATTCACAATTAAAATCAATCCTTCAAAAAACATAAAAATCAATGTAGCACACAAACTTTCAGACTTAAAGAACTATGTAGGTCTAAATTCCTCATCGCACCTGAGGATACGTAGGAGCAAGGGCAACAACCTTGTCGACCCCAAAAAATAAAAAAATATAAAAAGGGAAAAGACATAAAAAATATAAAAAAGGGAAAACACATAAAAAATATAAAAAAGGAAACTACATAATTTTGAAATCACATTTTTACACACTTGATTAAAGGTTGTCATCCCTTGTGACGAACGCATGGGGTGCTAGTACCTTCCCTATGCGTAAACAACTCCCGAACCCTTATTTTCAAAATCCACAAACCTTCGTCTTTTTGGTTTTTCTAACGTTTTCCTCGAATAAACATTGGTGGCGACTCCGCTCGTTTTCTCCCTTGGAGACAAACGCTTCGGCCTATCTATTTTTGGCCTTTTCACACCCCTGCCGAAGGGTAGGTTGCGACAGTTGGCGACTCTACTGGGGACCGTTAGAGAGTTAGGCCATTCAGTTAGTGTGCAATGTTTTATTATGACTTCTTCTTCATTTATTTTCCCTTTCCCCTTTTATCATTTATGTTGTCCATATTTGTATATAACCTTTGTTGTGTTATTGTGTTTGTGTTTGGTGTGTTTTTGTCTATCGATTACATTCAGTTAGAAATATTTTTTATACACACACATGGCACCTACACCTCGCACACACATTGAGATATTAGGCCCTATCCCCGGGTCTATGTGAGCCATAAGGAGTGGAGGTCGATCTGTGGTCATGCTGAGTCTCCGACTCGCTTGATGATAGTGAAGCCTCATCTAGAGTTTTCCTCTTTTAGCGATGCATTGTCGCTGATAGTCCCTATCGCCACAATGTATTACCTAAGAGGATGATATCTCTAGAAGCCAGTAAAGTTACTTGAAACCACCTTTTGGAGTTGTCACTAGAAGGGGACTTTTGGATCCTTTCCATTAGATTCCTGAATTAGGGGCACATAGCAAACTCACTCTGGCATGTTCCTTGATTGCATCATGCATCTCTTCATGGCATCATAATGGACATATCATTTTTGCATTCATCCTTTATCATATTCGTGCATTGCATTTGCATAAATCACTGCATTATCATACCCTTTTCATTTAACATGTTTTTGTTCTGCCAACTGCATATATTCCATTTCCATTGTACACATGTCATGTTCACTAATGCATGATCCTCGCATTTTCCTCTGCAAAACAAAAAAAAATGGATAAAAAATGAAAACAAAAAAAGAGAACAAAAAGAAAGTCACAATGAAGAATGGAAGTTTACACCACATTCTTAGTTACATGTGTGTTGGGTACCATGATGATGGTTATGAACCAACCATGTTAGGATCATACACTCATTTCTCTTAAAAAAAATGAAAATCATGTGAACGTGGTACCTAATGCATGGTTAACTAGGAAAATGATGGTTCTTCGGGCATCTCAATCTCATAATTACATTTGCCATGCATATCATAAGTATGCCCTAGTCATTCATCTCTATGATAGGTTGTTGAAGTATTGTCAGTCAAAATTTCTTTTCCTTTGATTATGGGGTTTGAACCAAACACATGGTTTTTTAAGGAAAAGTTCATCAAGTCAAGGTCAAGTATGGAAGTAACCAGCTTGCAAAAGTTGGGGCAGAAGATGGATCGGGTTACATTGCCTTTTTGTCTACTACCAACACATGATTGAGCTAAATAATTTATAGAAAAATAAGGACTACTAACGTCCATGTTTTATTTCCAATTTCACTTTGACAAGATGTGATGGACCATGTTGTTTTAATGAATATCTAAATTGATTCAACCCTAAGTCCTGTGTAAAATTTGCAATACTTCAACAATGCATCATTCACATACGTCCATGTTTTTCATTGGTTGCATTCCTCATTGCATTCTTTCCTTGAAATCAGAACTATAATCATTGTTATCAAAAGGAAAGAATGTGTTTTATGGTGCCCTTACCGAACATGTGCTAGAGCTAGAGTAATGGGTGAAATAGAGGAGGTGCAAGAGCGGATGAAGGCCGACATGGATGCCATGAAAGAGAAAATGGCCACAATATGGAGGACATGATGAGCATGACGAAGATAATGGAGGTCAATACGATTGCAGTTGCCACTACCAGCATCGTTGCTGAGGTGGACCCGACTCCCACATCTGGCCTCAACCAAATAAATCATCAAACCTCGGATATGGTAGGTCAGGGAGGCAACGATTTGGGGAGTATGGGCGGCCCCCAATTTATGCAAGTTTAGAACAAGCATGCCTTCCTGCCATATGGTTTGCCTCCTAACTACACACCACCCAATGTTGCACATGCTCCCGATGAGAATGTTGACAATTCCGCACCAATACCTGTTGAGAGCCAACAACCCCAAGCTGATCATGTACATGTCTCTCAACCCATAGGGGAGACACATGAAGTACCCCACCACAATCTAGCTGACTTCGAGCCTTGCCTCGGATATGCCACTAAGGGGCAAGCAGTTGGTGGTGTATCCCTGCCTAACACTTTGGGGGGGCCTCAATATCACCCACAACCACAACCCTTGCATTTTACGATGGGAAGACTCCCTCCTGCTATGGTGGACAGGGAGAAATTGGATCATATAGAGGAAAGGCTAAGGGCCATTGAAGGAGGTGGAGATTATGCCTTTGCTGACATGGAAGAGTTGTGCCTAGTACCCGACGTGGTCGTTCCTCCGAAGTTCAAGGTTTCGGACTTCGATAAGTACAAGGGGACTACTTGCCCCAAGAATCACCTGAAAATGTATAGCAAGAAAATGGGGACATACTCGAAAAATGAAAAATTGTTGATGCATTTCTTCCAGGAAAGTCTTATTGGGACAGCCGTCACCTGGTATACTAATTTGGAACCTTCCCGAGTCCATTCTTGGAAGGACCTAATGGTTGCTTTCATTAGGCAGTATTAGTATAATTTTGATATGGCTCCAAATAGAATGCAGCTACAGAACATGTGTAAAAAAAGCATGAATCTTTCAAAGAGTACGCCCAAAGGTGGAGGGATCTGGTGTGACATCTTGGAAATTTCTACCCAGAATTTTTGTAAACGGTGCATTTTGTATGATTATATATATATAAGTATTATTCAGTGTATATGCATATATGTTCCTGGTAGAAGTAGGAATAATGGGGGCAAGATACGTGGGTTAGGCTGATTAAGGAAGAGAAATCCATAACTGGAAGGTTATAGGTTAATTCTCAATTAATTAGTCTAAAAATCGTTTTGCGTGTAACTTAAAATTTAAAAAAATCAACCTCCGAACCACGCTCGGGGTTTTATTCTGAGCGTTTTGATATATATATTGCCTACTTTCGAAAACTGGCCCCGACGGGTGCAGAGAAACGCGAGGAACTGAAACCAGAGAAATGGCATGCAAACCGAGGCAGGATTTTAGCGTTGCAAAGGTCAGATTTTTCCCTTTTTGTGACTGAGTACGAGTCACATCAAGAGAAAAGTGGGCCTTTTGCTCCACTTAAATGGAGACATGTGGCATAGCTTAAAATAAAATAATAGAAAAGAGAAAAGCCTTTTAAACCAAAAAGCAACACTCTCTCTCTCTCCTCACTCAGCCCCAAAATTTCAGAAAGCTCTTTCCTCTCTCTCTAACGTTGCCATTCTCTTCTTCTTCTTCCACCATTGAAGCTCCAACCTTTGGTAGCCATTTCTGCTCCAAATCGCGAAAGGAAGGCATTTTCGGAGTCGTGAAGCGCATCTCTACATGTGGGACTTCGAAATTTCAGGTTTGGGTAGACTTCTTTCTCACTTGATTTTCGTGGGTATTGGGTTTTGGGAGATATGATGGGTAGTTTTGCTAGGTTTCTGCTTCATGATAGTTATTTGTGAAGAAATTTGTTGAAAGCATGTTGAACTTGCCATGTTTGGATGAGTTAAGCTTACCCATTCAGTTTTAGGGTTTTTATGATGATGATTGTGATGTTTATGTGCTGAAATTGCTTATGGAAAACTGTTAGAGATGAAGGGTAGAGTTAACCTAGGGTTAGAAAGTGAGAATATGGTGTTATGAGTGGAAAAAGAGTGAGGTTTTGAGAGTTGGAAGGCCAAATCTGGATTCAGTTGTAAATGGAGGTTAAAGTGAGTTAATCCTAGTTTGAATTGTCATTTAGGACTTATGAGAAAGCTTGGGCTGTGCAAGAGAGAAAAACAAATGACCAAAGTGAAGGCAAGAGCCATTTCTAGGGTAAGATTGGGTGTTGAGGAGTCAAATTTTGATTCGGTGGAATTTTAGGTGCAAAACCAGTTTGAGCAAGTTTATATTGATGTTATAGACTTGTGTGAGGTGAGAGTTTGCTCCAAATTTACTCTATTCTCATTTTCACTTCTCAAACCTTGAAAATCCACTAAATAGAGGGGTTTTAGATACCTAGATTTTGAGTTGCTTTGGTCTGAAGCTTGTCCTTGGTTTAGATATGATTGGTACATGATTTGGGACTTGTAGGATTCAATTTGGGCAAAATTGGATGAGGGAAAGAGTGGTTTTCGAAATCTGCACTTTATGCAGAATTTTGCTGTTGAAATGTGCAGCAGAATTTTGTATAAGTGCAGAAAAAAATGCATGTGTGTGGCTGGTTGTGAAAAGGGTAGTACATATGGGGTTCTGGGCATTTGCTAGCAGATCCCAACGGTCAAAATGTAGACTTATGTACTAGAGACTTCCAGTAAAATTTTCGAGTCGATCCAACGGTTAACGAATTGGAACGAAGGAAATGTTGTTGGGGTATTTGTATGTGAAAAGCTGTGATTTTGAGTTGTGTTTTGGGCAGAGTTTTCTGCCTTTGCCCTGTTTTGCTTGATTTTGTTAGTCCATGATGATTGGATGTTGAATTACTTGGATGTTGTGGAAGCTTGGTAGGATTGATGGGGACTCGGCGTTGAGAGGAACGAAGATAAGGGCTACGTGGGAGTACATGAGCTCAGTTGGAGGTGGGCAACAGGGGATGGTGGGTTTCTACGTGATTTGTGGATGTGGAGAAATTGTTTTGCACCATCGCCCGACCGCCACCTAGTACCACATGTGATGGATACCCCATAATCCTACAAGCTTGAAATGAGGAAGTGTAGAAGGGTGAAACTTCCTGCTTTTATTCGTTGACCACAGAGTGGTACCTGGAGATATGTCGCGGGGGTCAGGAGACCTTAGGGACGTCAGGTGGGGTGCTATTGCCCAAAACCAAGCTTGACCAATCCTGACCCAACCCGGGCATAGTCAGTCAGTGAGAACCTGTGATGTACCTAAGCAGGCGAGCTCCTGGCAGTCAATAGATAAAAGGAACAAAGACCACAAAGCAAGGAGGCTTGTGTGGTGGCTGGCCAGCTGTGAACTTTGATTGATATATGGGATATGGCCTCTGGTAATCGATTACCAAGGGTGGGTAATCGATTACAAGGCTTAAAAATGAAGACAGGAGACTAAGATGGTCTCTGGTAATCGATTACCAAGGGAGTGTAATCGATTACCAGGCTTGAAAACGAGGTCAGGAAGCTAGGAGGGCTTCTAGTAATTGATTACCAAGGGTGGGTAATCAATTACCAGGCTTAGAAATGAAGGCAGCATGTTTTGGAGGCCTCTGGTAATCGATTACCAGGCTGTGTAATCGATTACACAGAGGAACATGCCACCGGTAATCGATTACCAGTTATGTGTAATCGATTACACAGTGCATTTTTGCAGGTTTCATGTCCTCAGGCTGTGTAATTCGAGTTTGGCCTCTGGTAATCGATTACCAAGGCTGTGTAATCGATTACCAGAGATGAAAAGCCTAAAGATACCCCTTTTACTTGCATGTAGTGGTTATGAGACGCATTGTGTTGTGGCGTAGTTAGATTTTCATGAAAGAGTCTACCCTTTTCTTTTCTTTCTTGTAGATCGTGATGGAGGCGCAGCTAATCCATGATCTAGTGGAGATGGAGTGCCTAGAGGGAGCTTGGGAGACCCTCGAAGGCAACACGAGGTGCCGATTTCGGGGCACGATTCGATTTACGGCTACTTCATTGGTGCATCCAGATGAACCCGCGCGCACGCTTCAGCGTACTGTGGAGTGGATACTACCCACGCCTACACCATACCGTCTAGTGGAGCCAGTCCAAGTGATTGAGGTAACGTCATCCGAGGAAGACCCTGAGGAGGATCTCGAGGAGCTACCTCCTGAGCCTGCTGTGGATGCTCTTGACTTTCTAGAGGGTGATGAGGACCCACTCCCTGAGGTGGATTCTCCCGAGGACGTCATGTCGGCATCCGAGGCAGACTCTACAGAGGATAGTGGCCCTGGAGAGATGGCGATCAGTGGAGGCTCTTCATCATAGTAGACAGTTCTATGGACTAGTTTTATATACTTTTTGAGGGTGGGTGTATCTAGGACTGACTGTTAGGTTTACTCTTTTGTTTTTGTACGGGTAGACCTATTGTATAGGAATTTGATGATTGTACACATGTGGCTGAAGCCACTACAGTGGACACCTTTGCTCTGGATGACACTATGTATTTTGTAAAACTCCCATCTTTTGGACAACTTTAAATGATGAATGTATTTATGTTTAATCTTGTTATCTGAAAAGAAAGCATTAGCAAACTTTATTTGCAAAAGAGTTTATCGACCGTATTTTATTTTATTATTTTCACGTGACGACCTAAAGTAATGGCTGGCATACCTTTCCTTTTGAAAAAGCAAAATATTTAGAGGTTATGAGTGATCAGAAAGAAATGACTTCGAATAGAGTTCAGGACTCTATAGTGATGATTTTCCTTCTGAACTTAATTATTGTGAAAAGAGAAAGAAATGAAAAAGAAAAAGGAAGAAAAAAAAATTTACCATGGTTTTTTTTATTTAAATCATTACTATTAGACCAGTCATTATTTTGGGGACGCCACATTTGGCAGCTCAAGTAGCGCCCCTAATGACAGAGAAGGAGATGATAACAATGATAGTAGACACATTACCATTGTTCTACTATGAAAAGATGGTGGGTTACACGCCTTCAAGCTTTGCCGATTTAGTTCTCGTCAGCAAAAGGATCGAAGTGGGTCTAAAAAGAGGCAAATTTGATTATCCTGCTTTGATGAATGGGAAGCTTGGGGCAAATGGAAAGAATGAGAAGGAGGGAGGAACCCATGTTGTGACTATCGTTCCTACATGGCCAAATTTCCCACCAGCTCAACAATGTCATTACTCAGCAAATATCGACCCTTCTCATTATCACCACCCTATCAGCCAAGAACACCCAATCATCCACAAAGACCACCCCTAAATCAGCCACAAATCCCGCCTATCGCACAACCGATACCAAACACCACCTTTAACACCAACCAAGGAAGGAATTTTCCAGAAAAGAAGCCTGTAGAATTCACCCCAATTCCGGTGTCATATGCTAACTTACTCCCCTATCTACTCGATAATGCAATGGCAGTCATAACACTAGCAAAGATTCCTCAACCTCCATTTTTCCGAGGATACAACTCGAATGCAACATGTGCTTATCATGGAGGACTTCCAGAGCATTCCATTGAGCATTGTAGGACCCTGAAACATAAGGTACAAAGTCTAATTGATGCGGGCTGACTAAAATTTGAGGAGGAGAATCGCTTGTGAATTTTGACATTGGCAAGCGACACTATGCATAGGGCAATTTGAAGGTTGTTGTTAGATGTCTCTAATGATTCATTAGGATTTTCAAGTTTATTCCATTACTATAAACAACAGTCACAATGCTAATAATATGGATAAATTTGATGTCTCTCATTCTCTCACAATTACAATCTTTGCTTATTTAACTTCCACTAGAATGTGAGTGTAAGCCGTTGGTTTGTTTGCTCGGGTGACCTACGCTCTTGAGTTGATCTCCAAGTCTGTTCAATCAGATACTGCTCGTTTGGTGAGGGTGTCGTAAATGATGAGTAAAGTAAAAAGTTAAAAAAATGTTTCATTGACTGTGTTTCAAATAAAAAGTACAAACATTCATGTGACCTCGTTTTATCATTCCTGAAAGTTTTTCTTTTTGAGAGAAAAGTGAGTTATCAAGAATAGGAGTCATTTAACTTAATCTATCAATTGAAAACCCTTCAAATATTTCTTGTCCTTGAAAATTCATTTTCGAGAATCTGCACAGCTTCTTTCATTTTTTTCCTTGCTACAAGGTCATGACAAAAGACAAAGCCCTACATTGGGGCAATGAGAGACACCATGCATAAGCCTCAAGTGAACCTAAGGGCAAATCAAAATTTCTCAACCGGTAGGTTGAAAACCTGAAAGGGTGACCTAAGCAAAAATTAGGGTTAATATAAAATAAAATAAAAAAGAATAATCAGGGGCGTGTTATTAAGGTTTTGTCCCAAAATCCAAACTACAAAAGGATCTAAGTCAAGATTTGAAATGACACATGGCCATGTTTCAACATCCCAAACACTAATTTATCCCTTGCTACCCCTTGAGCCAAAGCATATTTGTTTTCTAAAAACAACAACAACAAAAAAAGCAAAAGCAAAATAGAAACCCTGAGTAGGAACCACCGCTAACCAGTGGGAAGAGCAATGTAAACAACACAAGCATGAAGTTGGGCAACAATGAAAAGAAAATAAAATAAAATCCGCCAAAGGCGAGAAAAAAAAAGGAAAAAAAGAGAGACGGAAGATCTCCAAATTCTACAAGAAAGGCACAAAAGTGCAATGAAAGATTAATGTATGAGACAAAAGGAGTAAAGCCCAGCCCAAAAGGTACAAGCAATGCTCTTGAGGTTCTTACTCAACGTAACCCTTAAGCACTCTTTGAGCCTCTCTAATCCTATCTTTCATAGCACTCTTACCCCTGACCACGTTACAAGCCCAATAAAGCCTATGTGGATCAAGGAATGACTAATTTTGCTTTTAAGTTTGGATTCTAAGATGGAACCCACACACGCTTGTGAATATATATATATATATATATATATATATATATATAAGAGAATCCTCAAAGTTTCGTGCTTGCACATTTGAGGAGAAAACTCATTCAGCCAGGAGCTCACGGAAAATGCCCGAAGCCAATCGTGATAGTAGGGTACACGTGATGTTAGTCGCTCAGGAAAAACTCCTTAGGATTCATTTGGATCCAATGGTGGCCTTTGCCTCGAGATCAACACGTGTCATCAAGTTTCAGCAGGATCAACAGACCCTTGGCATCACTCTATAATCTTAATAAATCAAGAAAGTTTCACTTGGTCATATACCAAAGTGTAACAATCCATTTTCATCCTTCAATGGTGCATGCGATTGGTCCTAAAGCCTTATATTTCTCTTGCTCTGCAGAATAATCGAAGTTTTTTAAAAGAAAAAGGGGAAACCCCTAGGATCCATATTTCGATTGATTGATTAAATGTCAAACGGCTCCATTACTGCCACTCCAAAATTGTCAAATCAAACAGAACGTACACTCTGAGGGAGTTCCCGAAGAGATTTACAAAAGATAGGATGAGGTTGCATGAGTTATCACATCTTTCAAAAAGAGACAGTCAATCTGTGTTTTCCACAAAAAAGGAAAAAAATCAAATCAAAACCAAAATCACAAAAATAGGAAAGAATGTCATGAACATTATACAATTTTCCATTGCATTGCATTGTTGCATACAAAGCCTGCATTTACTGCATTTCAAGATAAAGGTAGCATGCATCTACTAATTGTTTATTATGAAATTGATGAATGTTATTACGTCTTGACCCAAGTGTTTGATTCATGTGTAATGTGATTTGTGATTGAAAAATGAATTTTAAATGATAAAGTGATAAAATGACGTGAGTTGTATTAAGTTGAGCTATGTTATAAATACTTCTATAATTTATTTGGATTATGTCTTTGTTTATTTGTATTTTTTTATAAATGTGATAACTCACTCCCTATGTGCTATTTGTGTTTGGATCTTGTGATGATCTCGAACTTTGTATTTGTGGGAGCAGTTGACTAAGTGGATGACATTAAAGAATCTCATGCTAGAGGACGCTGGGACACAATGCTCTGATAGGATGTGACATTGGGGGTGATTTTTTATTTTAATAGCATGATGTTATTTTATTTTACTTCACTCATTTAACACAACATTTTTGTAAAATTTGACGGCCTTACTTCGAGCCGAATATGCATTTTTATAAGTTTTATTTGGTAATAGTGAAGTGAATGTGAACCTTTTATCCACGTGAATTTGTTTATCGGTATTTTTATATTTTATGTGTGTGTGTGTGTGTGTGTGTGTGTGTTGGGTAGAGGGTGTCACATTTGATATCTGGACTTTTGAGGTCACAGTTACTATTGCATAGGGTACACTTGCTCTCATGTGAGCCTAACATATTTTACGCATTAGTCATTGGATTCCTACCATTATTTTCAACCTCCACACAACAACTTTGATAAGTATAGTTTAATAATAGTAGTATAGACCAACAAATTATGAAACAACTTTGGACAATGTGAAATAGACACAACACTGCCCGAAGGTTCACATCATGCTTGTCATCGGTCAATGCAATAACTCGTGGTCACTGGATTCCTGTCATTATTTTCAACCTCCACGCAGCAAATTTAATAGATATAGTTGAACAACAGTAGTATAGACCAGTCGGTTATGAAACAACTTTGGGCAGTGTGAATTTGACAAAACATTGCCTGAAGCTTCACATCTTACTTGTCATCGATCAATGCAATGATTTGTGGTCATTGGATTCCTTTTACATAGCAGCTTTAATCATCAACCATGAATTTTTTGTGGAGAGGCATTTTGGTCATTTAACTAGTGACTATCTCTGATTGGCTTGAGCTTTTAGCAGTAACTAGGAAATAAACCAATCTTCAATAAGGGACCTACTGCAAGGATTTCGGGTCTAAAATGTCAAATTCCATGTCTAAGTAGTTTTTTTTTTTAATTTTTTTTAAGTTGATGATTTTTAAAAAACATGAAAAAAATCATAAATGTGTTTATAGAAATTTTTGTGGTGTTCTTCTAATATTTACATATTCTTTTTATTTATTTTATAATGTTGTCAAGGTAATATTTTTGCATTTTAGGTTATCAATAAATTTGGTATTCATAAATTTACGTTGTATGCTCATGTGTTGTTAATATGTTGGATAGGTGTTTCTGAAGGAGAATTGACCTCATGCTAATAAATATGTATTTCATGCATGCAACATGTCATCAAGTGTGATAAATAATGCTCCAACATATGTTCGAGCAATAGTTTTCTTGTTTATGTTTGTTTTGTATGGTCCTGATTATGTTTGTTTTTTAAATTTCATGTGTAATCTTCTTTTTATTATAGAACAATAAAATTGGTACCGTTGAATTCATCAACATGAAAATAGTGGGAGTGAATGATTGTATCAAAACAATGCATTATTCGTATCAAATAACCTCATTCATAAGAAAAAATATTCAAAAAAATACCATTAGGAAATTATTCAAGTGCAAAAAATGATTTTTTTTGCATTTTTAGACACCTTTTTCAAGCCTTTTTAAATCGAGTTAAGATGTGAAATGCTTACCATTAGATTCATTTACATGAAAACTATCAAACTTAATTATTTTTGGAACCATAAAACATCATAATTATTTAAAAAAATGTAAAACTCACCCCATGAATAATCATTCTTACAATTAGTTGCATTATATATTAAAAATTATAATAATTAAATATATTACTAATTAAAAATTTACAAAATAAAATAATCATAACAAAAAAAAATCATTTAGAATTTGGGTTTTGGGGTCTCAAATTCTAAACCGAAGTATGTAAAGTAATAATAATAAAAAAAAACAAGGTGTGAATTTGGGACTGGGAAACCCAAATTCACACTGTGAATAATAAAGGGGATAGTTATGTAAATAATTTGGGGGGAGGGAAAGTTAGGCAGATAAAAATATTAAAAGGATTAGTTGGGTAAAAAAATCAAAAATTAGTCGTTGGTGGAGGAGACCTGAATGAAATATATTGTTAAGTTGTTATTTTCAATTTTGTACATGACAAACGCACAAAAAGAAAATGAATGTGTGAACAAAATGGAACTTACTACGGTTAGCAGCAAAAAAGAAAACCATAAATAAATTAGGGGGAAAATGAAATTAGGGGGAAAAGACAACCATAAGTTGAAAAATTAAAAAAGGAGACGAAATAAGAGAAGCCAATTTTGGCAATTTTCATAAATAACCCATAAATAAATGTGAGATTTCAAGATTTACCTCCGTGAATTAGCATCATGACAGAGATGAAACTAGGGTTCTGATTTTGAGAATTGAGTGAAAGAACTAAAGAGTGAAAGTGGCGTAGACTCAATCAAGTGTGAACGGATTTAGCAGAAGACTTGCAAAGAGTCAAGAGACTCAAAAGAGATGTTGAGAGAGTGCGTGTGAAATCACACTATGAAATTGAAATCTATGTCATGGTTGTGGCTGATACGCTGTAGAATTCCTTTCTTCAACCTATTAACATGGAAAAAAAGGATGGATTTTACTCTTTCCTAGTAATTTGATTTTGCAGTCTACATAACCCACTTGTTGTAGCACAGGTATGGAAATTAGGGAAAGAAACCACCCTAAATTGAATAACTAAAAAAGAAAAAAAAAAGATTTAACTAAATTGTAAAATGACCCCTTAGAACAACTTTAGTGGTAAATCCCAAATTGGAATCTTAGATCACTTTTTGGTGAACCCCACAGTTGCATGTAGGATTGAAGATCTCTCCCATTTTTTTTCTTTAGTAATGGATCTCATTTTGGGATCCTAAACAATTTTTTGTAGGTCCCACATGGACCCCACTTTTAAATATTTTATTAAATTATTTATTAAATTAAGTACAATTAATTAAGTTATTAATTTTAATGAAACATGGAAGAAAAAAATTTATAAATATTAAGAAATAGGAAAATTAGCATAAATTTAATTTTTATTTATAACTAAATATTAAACAAATTAAAAATACATAAACTAGATAATAATTTTTTTTTGAAAAACATTAATGCCAAAGAAAAATAAAATTTCATTATTATTGTGATTGTAACGTTTCCAAATATGCTCCACCAAGTCTGCTTGAAGTTGTTGATAAATTCCTCTTGTATGCATAACATGTTGGATCAAGTGGCCTCGGAATAATTAAGAAGTGGGGGTTGCATTAATTATTAATGTGTCTTGACTAATTAAAAAATTTATCCTTCTTAATGTTACTAGATTCAACTAGGTTTTTACTACTAAGTTAAGAAAGTAAAGAACAGAAACAATAACTTAACCAAAAGTAAAAGCAGCAATTAAAAGTACACAGTGGAAATTAAAGAGTGTAGGGAAGAAGAAGACAAACACAAAATTTATACTGGTTCGACCACAATCCGTGCCTACATTCAGTCCCCAAGCAACCAACAGTTCTTGAGATTTCTTTCAACCTTATAAAATCCTTTACAAGCAAAAGATCCACAAGGGATGTACCCTCCCTTGTTCTCTTTGAACAACCAAGTGGATGTACCCTCCACTTGAACTGATCCACAAGAGATGTACCCTCTCTTGTTCTCAGTATAACAACCCAAGTAGATGTACCCTCTACTTGTGCCACAAAGGATGTACCCTCCAACGTGTTAGGACAAAGAATTCTCAAGCGGTTAGTCCTTTGAATCTTTGTAAGGGGAAACAAAATATATCTCAGGCAGTTAGTCCTTTGAAATCTTTTGTTTAAGGGGAAGGGAAGAATCAAAAGAATTCTCAGGTGATTAGTCCTTTGAATTCTCTTGGAAGAGGGAGAAGGGAGACACAAAAGAACTCAGGTGGTTAGTCCTTCGATTCTTTTGGCAAGAGGGAGAAGTGAATGAAGAAAAAGAATAGCACAAGTTTTTGGTCAATGAACTTTTCTTGAAAGAGAAAGTATTGAACAAAAACTTTTAGAAAGATGAAGAGAAATGAATCAGAAAGTTTTGTAAAAAAAAATGTTATTGAAATTAATGTCATGGTCACATATTTATAATTATTTGATGACTCAAGTTTTACTCTTTGGCAATTTCTTTAAAACTAGTCACCTTTTAAAAATTGTGACTCTTTTGAAAACTAGTCACTTAAAAAGTTGTGACTTTTGAAAAATCTTCAGAAACAAGTCACTTTAAGAATTGTGACTTTTGGAAATTTATATTTCGCAATCAGTCACTGGTAATCGATTACCATTATCGATTACACATCAAAAGATGTGACTCTTCATGTTTAAATTTGAAAATCAAAACGTTTAGAAACACTGATAATCGATTAAAAGTATTATGTAATCGATTACACAAGTTTAAAATGATTTGAAAATGTTTTATCACTAGTTGTGACTCTTGAAATTTGAAATCTAACGTTTTAAAACATTGGTAATCGATTACATGATTATGGTAATCGATTACAGCTTTGTAAATCAGTTTTGAAAACAATGTTGGCTACTGGTAATCGATTACTACCTTCTGGTAATCGATTACCAAAGAGTAAAACTCTTTGGTAAAAGATTTTGTGAAAAATTCTTGTGCTACTCAATGTTTTGAAAAACTTTTTTAGTACTTATCTTGATTGAGTCTTCTCTTGATTCTTGAATCTTGAGTCTTGATTCTTGATCTTGATTATTCTTGAATCTTGATTCTTGAAACTTGATTGAATCTTGAAACTTGATTATTCTTGAATCTAGATTCTTTGAAACTTGATTCTTGAAGCTTTTTGACTCCTGATTCTTTGGAACTTGCTTAACTCTTTATTCTTTGGCATCATCAAAATAATCTTGGAAGACATTGCTTCCACAATCTCCCCCTTTTTGATGATGACAATCCTGAAATCAAGAGGATACATACAAGTTTTGTTCTACCGTTCACTCATCTCTTTCTCCCCCTTTCTTTTTGAATTTATGCTTAATTTTAAAGCTTTGAAAATATGATATCTTGATTTCTAAAATACCCATTTTTCTCTCCCCCTTTGGCAACATCAAAAAGGCCAAAGTGCGTAAAACATGAATAATTTAAAACATACACAAAGCATAATTTGTAAAATAAACATAAATGATTCTAAAACATACATAAAGCATAATTTGAATAGCATCAATTTTAAATATATACCACTCATTCATATATCATCAAAATAACCAAGTCTAAGCATAAAACATAAAACAAATCATTTGTCTAAGTCACTGGCATCTAGAAGTCCTAATTCTCTTCTAATGGCGTAGATGGAATCTATGGGTAGTGGTTTTGTGAAGATATCTGAGAGTTGATTTTTGGTATCTACAAATTGTAGAACACAGTCACCTTTTAGGACATGATCTCTAAGAAAATGATGCCTAATTTCTATGTGCTTGGTTCTAGAGTAGAGAACTGGGTTCTTAGATATATTTATGGCACTTGTGTTGTCACATTTTATGGGGATATGGTCTAATACAATCTCATAATCAGATAGGTTTTGTTTCATCCAAGGATTTGTGCACAACAACTACCAGCAGAGATGTATTCTGCTTCGGCTGTGGATAATGCTACACTATTTTTCTTCATTTTGTGCCAAGAGACAAGATCAGATCCTATGAATTGACATGTGCCACTAGTACTCTTCCTATCTGTTTTGGATCCAGCAAAATCTGAATCTGAGTATCCTACTAAATTGAATACAGAATTTTTAGGGTACCATAATCCTAAGTTAACTGTTCTTAAGAGATATCTTATGATCCTTTTTACTGCAGTTAGATGTGAAAACTTTGGATTTGATTGAAATATTGCACACATGCACACACTAAACATAATATCTGGCCTACTTGCAGATAAGTAAAGTAGAGATCCAATCATACCTCTATATTGCTTTTCATCAATGGGTTGACCGGACTCATCTTTGTCAAGGTAGCAACCAGTGCTCATAGGAGTAGCCAAGTGTTTTGAGTTCTCCATTCCGAATCTCTTGATGAGTTCTTTACAATATTTTGCTTGGTTGACAAAGATCCCATCATTTGTTTGTTTAATTTGTAATCCAAGAAAGTAATTTAACTCACCCATCATGGACATCTCAAACTCACTTTGCATGTCAATAGAAAACTCCTTGCACAAAATTCATTAGTAGATCCAAAGATTATATCATCAACATAAATTTGTACCAATAAGATATCATTATCCTTCTTAATGAATAAGGTGGTATCTACCTTTCCTCGAATGAAATTCTTTTCTAATAGGAATTTACTTAATCTTTCATACCAAGCCCTAGGTGCTTGTTTTAACCCATAAAGTGTTTTCTTTAACTTATAGACATGATCTAATTTTTGTGAGTCTTCAAACCTGGGAGGTTGTTCTACATATACTTCCTCTTGGATTAGACCATTTAAGAAGGCACTCTTGACATCTGTCATACCCTAATTTCGTCTGGGGATTATTACTTGTTGACATGCAACCTTTGGTTAGCCGCTTTGAGATACTTGGCGTCCTTTGTTGCAGAATAAATGAAGTCCCGAGACGTGTCAGAAATCAAAAGGAAGCAGGCTAGCGCAATCCGTGAAATTCCATGATGTGGCGGAAATCGAAAAGAGGTGTTTTTGCGTAATCTGTGAGTTTCCGTAACTTCTTCGAAAGCTAAAAAAGAGTAAATATATATTCCATAAGGATTCGTAACCTTGCGGAAGGAAAATAAGAATCGTTACGAAATTCGTAAAGTTTCGTAACGTTACGAAAAAAGAATTACCAAAAAAATAGAAGGGGTGCATTTAGTAAAAAAGGGGGTACAAATAGCAATCTGGCCCACTTGGGCCTTCCAGATCCTTCCTCCAGAAGGTTGTTGCTTCTGGAGGAAGCAACCTTGCTCGCCTGGGCGAGCTGAGCTCGCCTGGGCGAGCTGGGTGGCAAGCTCCTCCCCTACTTGGCTATAAATAAGGGGAGGAGTGAAGAAGAAAAGGGTTCAGCCTTCTTGGCATTTCGTATTCTCATAAATTTGCTGAGGAAAATTGTTTCCGTGAAGAAAATCCAAACCGAGGCGCTTCCGTAACATTTTCGTGAGTAATTACGCGAATATTCTCGATCGTTCTTCAAATATTCATCGTTCGTTCTTCGTTTTCTTCAGTCTTCAACGGGTAAGTACTTCAAACCGAGCTTTTCAATTCATTCTATGTACCCGTGGTGGTCCACATTTTATTTCATGTATTTTTATTCTCATTTTCATTCGCTTTTTATACCCCCTTTTGACGTGCTTAAGCCATTTATTTAAGTCATTTCTCGCCTAATCTAAAAATAAAATAAATTTCCACCGATCGTTTGAATTGTATCATCCGTTAATTTCAGTTAAAATGAATTCCGACCATTCGATCGTGCCGTAACCACGTTGGAAATCAAAAAAGAGGTCAAATAATAATATAATAATCAAAAAATGCCTTTTAGTAAAATAAAGCGAAAAAACAATCGGACGTTTTCTCTTTGGGATTTCTCATTCTTAATTGAATTGACTAATAACTAAAGTGAAACTAAGGCTAAAATCAACTCGCCTAGTCAAGCTCGTCCACAAAAATAGGGTTTTGAAAATTTATCATTTCAAGTTTCTTACCAAGTAAAATGGATCATTTTTAAGGTCCAACGCCTTAAAATGGTCACCTCTCAAGTAAAAGGAATCGCTTGATTCACGCTTAAGAAAGAACTACGTAGGTCTGATTTCCTCTCCAAAGGAGGGTACGTAGGAGCAAAAGCCCCGCTTTTGTCGACCTCAAAAAATAAAAAGAAATAAAAGTTAAGGTAACACAATTTCCACAAATCTAAAAAATAGGCTGTTGTCCTTTGAGACAAACGTGAGAGGTGCTAATACCTTCCTCAAGCGTAAATACAACTCCCGAACTTAGAATTTTCATTTTGACCGGTTTCCTTCGGTTTTTCCGACGTTTTCCACAAATAAACGTTGGTGGCGACTCCGCGCATCTTTCCTCCTTTGGAAAGCGCACCCGTGAGCCTCGCCCTCGCTCGCCCGTGAAGGGCATGTTGCGACAGTTGGCGACTCCACTGGGGACTATTTTTGTGAGTTAGGCCTATTTTAAGGAATTGTGGATTTGTGAAACTTTGTGTGTGCATTTGTTGAACTGTGTAAAATGTAAATAACTGTTGTCTATTTTTCATTCTTTACACTGCATTCTAAGCACCCACGGGTTTGAGTAAAAAAGGGGCCCTATACCCGGGTTCATGGGAATTTAAGGAGTGGAGGTGAATCTATCATCATGCTAGGTCTCCGACTTGCTTGATAATAGTGAAACCTCGTCTAGAGCTTTCTCTCTTTATAATGTGTTGTCGCTGGTATTCCATACCGCCACAATATTATTATCTTGAGTGATGATACCTCTAGAAAACAGTCGTGTGAGTTATGAATTGTTGGGGAGTAGTTATTAGAGACCCCTAGATATTGTCCTATAGGTTCCCAAATAGGGGCAAAGAGCAAACACGCTCCGTGCCATTCGTTCTCATGCATTTTTTGGTAAATAGCACTAGTTTATAGTTTTGCTAGTGATGTTTGGTTTCTTTAGAGTAATACGTAACCTTTTTAATACTACGTTGAGGCGCCATCATGCCCAAAACGTAGCATTAAAGTTGGATCTCTGCAGTCTCGTATACGTGAATTACCCCTTTGTGTTGTTTTCTTTCCGTTTCATGCATGCGCATCTGCATCATACCGTCACACATGCGTTGTATGTGGGTCTCGTCTTTTGTCATGGGAAGCCGGAAGATCCATATCGTCTTCTTAACTGCACACATGGGGCACTGCGCCCCTGAATGCGCAAGTAAGGAGAGATGATTTTCCGGACTCTCGTGTCCGTAAATGCATTCATATCATGCATCGCATAAGCATCTCTTCATGGCATCATAATGAACATATCGTTCCTACATTTGTTCGTTATCATATTCCAGCATCACATTTTGCATGAGTCATTGCATCATCATGCATGTGTTCAACAAACTTTTTGATCTACAAATTGCATACTAATTGTTTTCATGTTTGCTCATGTGTGACCCTTGCGTTTTCCCCTACAAGACAAAAACAAAAAAGAATGCGCGAAAATTCACGTTGCATTCTAAGTTGCATGTGTTAGGTACCATGAGCCAACCATGTTGGGATCATAAACCCATTTCTAAAATTAAAAAAAAAAATCCACAAACAACAAAACAAAATGATTGAGCATGGTACCTAATGCGTGGTTAATTAAGAAAGGATGTCTCTTCGGGCATCTCAATCTCATAATTACATTTTCCATGCATAGTATGCGTATTCTCGAGTCTTTCATCCCTATGAAATGTTGTTGAAGTATTGGCGATCAAAATTTCCATTCTCTGGGTTATGGGGTTGAACCAAGCTCGTGCTTTTGCGAAAAGGTTCATCGAGTCAAGTTGAAGTATGGAAGTAACCATCTTGCAAAAAAATTGGGGCAAAAGATGGATCGCATTACATCGCTGCTTCGTCTACTGCCAAACACATTTAGGGCTGCTGATGTCCCTGTTACTTCCAGTTTCACCTTGACGAAGATGTCATGGACCATGTTGAAAATCTAAATTGATTCAACCCCATATCCAGTGTACAAATTCGCAATACTTCAACTGTGCATCATTCGCATACATCCATGTTGTTCATTGGTTGCATTGCTCATTGCATTCTTTCCTTGAAAAGAAAAAGAGAACCTAATCATTGTTATATAAAAAAAAAAACATGCTTTACGGTGCCCTCACCGAACCTGTGCTAGAGCTAGAGTAATGGGTAAAGTGGAGGAGGTACAAGAGTAGATGGAGGCCGACATGGAGGCCATTAAAGAGCAAATGGCCGCAATGATGGAGGCCATGATGAGCGTGAAGAAGATAATGGAAGCCAATGCGGTTGCAATTGCCGCTACCAACGTTGTTGCTAAGGTGAACCCGACGTCCCCATCTGGCCTCAACCAAATGAATCATCCGACCTTAGATATGGTAGGCAAAGATTTGGGAAGTAGGGACGGCCTCCATGATGTGCAAAATCCAAACAACCACGCCTTCCCGCCACAAGGCCTTCCTCCCAACTATACACCACCCAATGTGGCGTACACTCTCAATGAGGATGTCAATAACTCCACTCCTATACCCATTGAGAGCCGACAACCCCAAACTGTTCATGCACATGTCTCTCAACCCATGGGTGAGACACATGAAATTCCCCATCACAATCTAGCCGACTTCGAGCCTTGGCTCGGATATGCCACTGAAGGGCAAGCAGTTGGTGGTATACCCCTTGAAAACACTTCGGAAGGCCCTCAGTATCACCCACAACTACACCTCTTGCATTCCACGACAAGTAAAAACCCTCATGCTATGGCAGAAATGGGAAAGCTAGATCATCTAGAGGAAAGGCTCAGGGCCATTGAAGGAGGTGAAGATTATGCCTTTGCTAACCTAGAAGAGTTGTTCCTAGTACCTAATATCATCACCCCTCCCAAGTTCAAGGTGCTGGACTTTGACAAGTACAAGGGGATTACTTGCCCCAAGAACCATCTAAAGATGTATTGTCGGAAGATGGGGGCATACGCAAAAGATGAGGAATTGTTGATACATTCCTTCCAAGAAAGTCTTACTGGGGTAGTTGTTACCTGGTACACTAACTTGGAACCTTCCCGAGTCCATTCCTGGGAGGACCTAATGGTTGCCTTCGTTAGGCAGGGTCGGTATAATGGCTTCGGATAAGATGCAACTACAAAACATGTGCAAAAAAGGGGGCACGGATCTTTCAAAGAATACACCCAAAGGTGGAGAACCTGGCAGCTCAAGTGGCACCTCAATGACGAAAAAACGATGACAATGATAGTAGACACATTACCAGTGTTCTATTATGGAAATGGTGGGTTACACACCTTCAAGCTTTGCGAATTTGGACTTCGCCGGCAGAATGATCAAAGCGGGTCTGAAAAGAGGCAAATTTAGTCATCCTGCTTGGACGAATGAGAAAACTGGGGCAAATGAAGAGGGTGAGGATGAAGGAGAAGCCCGTGCTGTGACTGCCATTCCTATACAGCCAAGTTTCCCACCAATCCAACAATGTCATTACTCAGCCAATAACAAACCTTCTCCTTACCCACCGCCCAGTTATCCACAAAGGCCATCCCTAAAATCAACCACAAAGCCTACCTACCGCACTTCCAATGACAAACACCACCTTTAGCGTAAACCAAAACACCAACCAAGAAATGAATTTTGCAGTGAAAAAACCTGTAGAATTCACCCCAATTCCAGTGTCCTATGCTAACTTGCTCCCATATCTACTTGATAATTCAATGGTAGCCATAACCCCTGCTAGGTTTCCTCAACCTCCATTTTTCCGAGGATACGACTCGAACGCAATGTGTGCTTGTCATGGAGAAGCCCCAGGGCATTCTATTGAGCATTGTAGGGCCCTGAAGCATAAGGTACAAGGTCCAATTGATGCGGGCTGGCTGAAATTTGAGGAGAATCACTTGTTGAATCCTAACACTGACAAGCGACAGCACACATGGGGCAATTTTGAAAGCTGTTGTTAGGTGTCTCTAATGACTCATCAGGATTTTCAAGTTTATGCCATTATTGTAAACCACAGTTACAATGCTAAAGTGGATGAATTGGACATCCTTGTCTCTCTCATCCTCTCATAAACACATCTTTGCTTATTCAACTTCCACTGGAATGTAAGAGTAAGTCGTTGGTTTGTTTGTTCAAAGCGACCTGCGCTCCTAAGTTTGGACTTCCAAGACCGTTCAATCAGAAATTACTCGTGCTACACATTTGGTGAGGGTGCCGTAAAACAACGAGTAAAGTTCAAAACAAATAAATTTCAAAATTAAAATAAAAAAAAGGAGTTCAAAAAGAAAAAAAAGGCATTTGATTGACTGTGTTTTCAAGACGTTCATGTGAGCTCATTTTATCATTCCGGAAAGTTTGTCTTTTTAGAGAGAAGTGAGTTATCAAGAATAGGATGTTGGACAAATGACCTCAATTAACTTAAGAAAAATGGGGGTTGAATTAAGATACGAAGATTATTCCCCAATTAAACTTTCACCCTCTCTTTTTGGATTAACAATGCACCCTTAACATGAATTACTCAAAAGACAATTCAAAATAAACTTCTGTAAAGCAAAAGATAAATAGCAATAAATAAAAGAAGTTTAAGGGAAGAGAGGAATTCAAACTTGATTTATACTGGTTCGGCCACTTCCCGTGCCTACATCCAGTCCTCAAGCAACCCACTTGAGATTTTCCACTCTCTTTGTAAAACTCCTTTTACAAAGTCTGAACCACACAGGGACAACCCTTCCCTTGTGTTCAGGAATCCTTTACAACAAGAGACCCACGGTCTCTTAATCCCTTTTCATAAAGAAGAGAAGAAGAAATCTCTCTTAAAAGAGATAGAATGTACAATGAAGATCAATCAAAATTCCTTATTGAATATGCAAGTGGTTGACCAAGGAATCTTTTTGAGAGGATAAGACATTTCAGTTCAGAAAAACTCTTAATCTTTGGAGAGGATAAAACTTTTTGGGCAATGAAAACTCTTTTTAAATTCGTGTTTCCAAGTCACATATAAATAGACCTTTGATGGCCATTCATAAAACATTTGATAGATGTGACTCTTGGAAATTATTTTCTGAAAATCCCCTCTGGTAATCGATTACAAGACTTGTGTAATCGATTACAGGTTTTAAAAATTTAATTAAAACGTTCAATAAACTGTTGGTAATCAATTACCATCCATGTGTAATCAATTACACGTTATAAATTTTGAATTCAAATTTCTAGTGACTGTTATAAACATTTTCAGCTCCTGGTAATCGATTATCAGAGAGAAAATCTCAATTTGAAATGATAGAATTCTTTGGTCAAACCTTTTGTTTGTTTTCAATTTGGAAACTTCTTCCTAAAGATTCTAAGAGATCAAACTTGATCATATATCTTGACTTTCTTGGATTCTTGTCTTGAATAAAACTTAGAAGCACTTGATCCTTTAGCATCATCAAGACATCAAAACATCTTGCTTCTACATAGGAGTCATTTGACTTAAATCCATCAACTGAAAAATCCTTCAACTATTTCTCGTCCTTGGAAAATTCTTTTTGCAAGAATCAACTGCTTCTTTCATTCTTCCTCACTACGAGGTTGTGAAAACAAGACAACAATTGGTACCTCTAAGCCCTACACTGGGGCAACGAGAGGCACCATGCAAAAACCTCAAGCGAACCTAGGGGCAGATTAGAATTTTTCACCCAATAGGTTCCCAGCTACAAGGTCATGATGAAAGATAACAATTGGTACGTTGAAGCCTCACACTGGGGCAATGAGGGGCATTGTGCATGAGCCTCAAGTGAACATAGGGGCAGATAAAAAGTTCTCATCCGTCGATGTTTTTAAACAAGAAAAAAAAGGGGGGGAGACAAACCCTGGAATTTCAATAGATTGATTAAACGTCAAATGACTCCATTGTCGTCGCTCCAAAATGGTCAAGTGACTAAATCAAGCAGAATATACACTCTGAGGGAGTTCCCAGAGAGATTTGCAAAAGATAGGATAAGGTTGCATGAATTATCACCTTTTTCAAAAGGACAGTCAATCTGTGTTTTCCAAAAAAAAAATTAAATCAAAATCAAAATCACAAAATAGGGAAAGAATGCATGAACATTATACAACTTTCCATTGCATTGCATTGTTTCATATGAGGTCAGCATTACCAAATTTCACGACAAAGGTTGCATGCGTCTGCATCCCTTAAAATCATGTTAACTGCATAGATTTCTTACATCTCGTGTCCAATCTTGTTGGATGACCGGCCCTCTCGATGAGTCGATCTCTTGCTTTCTCATAAAGGTGGACCCTTGGGTACTAGTACCTATCACCTTTAGAGGACTATATGTCCTCGCCATCAGAGGACTGCACATCCTCGCCTGCAGAGGGCTGCACGCCCTCGCCTTTAGAGGGCTACGCGTCCTCATTTTCAGTGTGCTCCATATCCACACCTTAGGAGAATATAAGGTCATTTGCCCTTAGATGCTTAACCGAGACTTGCGCTCCCGGTTAAGGGGCCAGTAGTTTCCTTTTATCAGTTCCTGGGCCACCCCCTGATATTGGAGGGTGACCAACTGTGCGAGCACATCCAGAGAGGGAGGCTATCACGCGTCTACTATGCATACCGGGGCAAGATTTCCCCCGTGCTGCTGCAAAAAGATGAGTCCAGATCATGCGCACCAACACGACCACTCTTACATGGATGACGTTGTTATTTAGTAACATTATGCCTGGCGACCACAATGCCAATCTCCCCCTGCAGATGTATCAGTTGGTCTGTGCCGTCATGACATAGGTAAGTATGCACATGGCATAATTGATTTCTGATGTCATCTATTGTTTGCAGGGATCGCGCCTACAAGACACCCAGTGGACCCGAAGAAGTCCAACAGGGCCATGGGGTTTCCAGCTCTGGTTACGGGCCTCTGTCAGTCCTACAGGGTGCCCGTTCCCCCAGTGAGGTCATACCATCGTGACATAGGTAAGTATACATATGGTTCAACTGATTTCTGATATCATCTATTGTTTGCATGAATCGCACCCACAAAGACACCCAGTGGACCCGGAGAAGTCCAACAGGGCCCTGGGGTTTCTAGCTCTGGTTACGGGCCTCTGTAGTCCTACAGGGTGCCCGTTCCCCCCGGCAAGGTCACGTCATCATAGGTAAGTATGCACATCGCTCAAGTGATTTCTGATTTCATCTATTGTTTGCAGGGATCGCGCCTGCAAGACATCCAGTGGACCCGAAGAAGTCCAACAGGGTCTTGGAGTTGTCAAGCTCTAATTACAGGTCTCTGTCAGTTTTACAGAGTACCTGTCACCCCCAGCAAGGGCATCAGGCCCCCTACTAATCGAGCTTTCATCAAGAAGTACTACGGCTCCAGGCAGGCGCAGGGCGAAACACCACAGCAGCCTGGGGATGGCCAGCAGCGGGCAACAGACGCACCGCCATCACCTCTAGAGTTCACCTCAGCTCATCCACAAAAAGGTTAGAGCGTTGCTTACGACCCATGGCCGAGCAATAGGCGACCAAGTCCAGAGCCAAAGGTAAGCAAAGTACTAGGTCTGTGACCGACAAGCCATCACGCGTCCAGCTCAAGACGTTAAAGAAGCGCTACTAGGAGGCAACCTAGTACCTTTTAAATCTCTGCTTGTTATTTGATCACTTTTTGTTTCTCAAGTCATAACAGGACACACCTAGTTGCTCATGATCCTAGGAATTTAAATAAAACAAGCACAAGCTCGGAAGGTAGTCATACCTCACAAAATATATATATATATATGTATGTTTAGGTAGAAAGATACCTTGGATATGCATGTATGTAGCAAAAATACTTCACAAAATATATATATGTATGTTTAGGTAGCAAGATACCTTGGATATGCATGTATATAGCAAAAATATCTCACAAAACATATATATGTATGTTTAGGTAGCAAGATACCTTGGACACGCATGTAGATGGCAAAATACTTCACAAAATATACGTATGTTTAGGTAGCAAAATACCTCAAAAAAAAAGAGAGCAAAAAGAGAGCAAGCAAGAAGAGAATAAAAAAAATATAATAAAATAATAATAATAATAAAAAGTTGTCTAGCTAAAAAACAACATGCTTGTGAAAAGAGATGACTTCCAACTTTTCTTTGAAAAAATTTTTTGCTGATCATAACTAATTTTTGAAAGAATGTGTATACACCTGAAGGGTGAATGCTGTGAAAATTTTCCCGGACGCCCAAAATGGACTCAGATGAATGCATGAATTGATAAAAAAAACATGTTTTGGAAACACTAGGTTGACTTAAGTAGGGAAAATGAATCATAAGCCCTAGTGTCACATGGCCATAAAAACTTGATGCTTGAGTGTCCACATGGGTGCATGCGTGACCAGTTTTGCATAAAATTTCCTAATCATCATTGTTGCATGTGTATCATGGAAATAATGTAGGACATCCCCTTTATCCCCGAACCGCTGGCCAAACCCTGACATATATCATGACCAGCCGTTCTACAAGCCTTGAGCCAAAATCCCAACTTACCATAAACCTTGACCCAGGGTGAGAATGTCAATCCTTGCCCTCGGAAGAAAACGCAAAGAGAAGGAAAATTCCCAATCCAAGAAAGGGAGAAGACACAAAAAGAAAAGAAAATTCCCAAACCAAGAAAGGGAGGAGACACAAAAAAGAAAGAAAATTCCCAATAAAAGAGTGGGAGAAAGCAAAAAAAAAAAAAAAAAGAAAGAAAAATTCTCGATCAAGGATCGGAAGAAAAAGAAATATGCAGAAAGGTCTTTGGACCAGACAATATCTGAACAATACAGAATTGTCACCAAGAAAACAAAAAAGGAAACCATGATCCAAAGTGGCCCTCTCCCTTTGATTGCCAACCAAAATTATGTGCGCTAGCGACTTTCTCGCCCCGCACTAAACAAAAACAGAAAAGGAAAAGGCAGAAACACTCAAAGCCAAATTTCCCACCAAGAAAAACAAACCATTCCCAAGAAAAAGTCCTATTGACCCATGATCACGCATGTAATCTTTGATTTGATAGGAAATGATTTGCAAAATCAAGTCATGACATATCTATGGTTCGGAATTAGGATAAAACACTTACCTGTGTGAGATTGATACACTTTGAGTGATTTTCTTCTGTTTTTGTTGAACCCAGTGCTTCCTCTAAATGGTCATTTAGAAACAAAATGCTAATATCCAAAATCTCATTTACGGTTATGAGAAAATTTCATCAGCATACTCTCCTTCCCCGATAGACACATCATTTTTCATCCAAAAAACATTTGATGCTCTGATCAGTTGGAAGTTTTTTTGTCTCTTTACTAAAGCATGTTCGCATTTTGGTAAAGAAAACACCGAGACTATTTTTAGTCTCACAGTTAGCAAGAACTACGTAGGTCTGAGTTCCTCATCACAAATTGAGGATACGTAGGAGCAAAAGCCCTGCTTTTGTCGACCACCCCACTTTTTGTTACCGTGTCCCAAGAGACCGGTGGCATGCGGAGCCACATGACCGTGGGATCCCCAGATTCATGTTCTTTTATGTTTCATCCTTTATCATTTACATGACTTGAGGGACTAACGTTTGTTTTTTGATGTCGCGATTGTCATTTGTTTTGTGCATATATTTTGTTTGGACTATTGCGTTAGTGCTTACATCATTGTTGTCAATAGTGTTTGTTGAAATTCCAGAACCGTGTAGAGTTTTTCATTTAGGAACGTCGTCCTAAAAATAAAATGAACCAAAAATCCTAATAAAAAGAAAGAAGCGTTGTGAATAAAATGTCTGTGTATACAAAGAAAAAGGAAAGTGTGTATAAAAGGATTTTTTTGTGTGTAAATGATGCGTGGAAAGGAATTCTTGTGTGTGTGAGCAACGAGTGTATATGAAGAAACTTTTGTATGAACCATAAGTGTGTGTTGGGAAAAATGAAAAAATCTTTGAACGTAAATAGGGTTTGTATATAGACCGTGTGACGTAAAGAGAAAGAGTTCCAATGCGTGTACAGAAAAAGTTTGTCATGTATAAGAATGTAGATGTACAAAGAAAAGTTTTCCTCATAAAGGACCACAGGTGTATAATTTTGTGAATATATAAAGATGAAACAAAAAGGAAAAAGAAAGAAAGACCGCGAAGGTCGATATGTTATAGTTAAGAAGTATAAATCATTCGTAAAGAGCAAACGTATCTTCTGGAAACAAGGGACTGATGCTAAGAGTTTATTTTCCGGAATGAACCAAGATAAGGATGGATGAATTCATTGAACTGATGAATTCCCAACCGTAGTATCACAATGCCATAAACGGGATGCTTGAGGGCCGACCTGGCTGTAGCCATGACTAATTTTGCACGTTGTTTTCAAATCATCATTGTCACGCGTGCCTTATGGAATAATGTGGAAGTTCAGCCCGAAATCGACACCTTGACAACCAAATTGGTTCCGCCCCGGATATCAAGATTGGGTTCCCCCGATAAAAGACCCCATTGAAACACAACCTTAGACCTTTTTGAACCTTGGCCTGTAAAAAAGGGAATCCTCATTCTTTCCCCCGAAGCAAAGGACAGCGGAATCTCCTCAAGGGAGAGCAAATTGAATGCTAAAACCCGATTTCCCAAAGAAAGGGATGGGGAAGGAAAAGTGAAAAGAAAGAAAAGGAAGAAATGGAAAGAAAGAAAAAAGGAAAAAAGAGATGAAAATAAAGAAAAGAACAGAAGAAAGGAAAGAAGGATTCCCGATCAAAGATCAAAAAGAAGTGAAAAGGGAAAAGAAGCAATTCTCGATCAATGAAAGAAAGAGGACAAAAATTCTTCAAGCCAGATTGCCACTCAAAATCATTCTCGACTAGCAATATCCCATCCCACATGAACAAAGAGGAAAAGACCGAAACACCCAGCTTCCTCTCCAAAAACACTAACCTCGAGAAAATCCTATTGGTCCGTGATCGTACGTTTGATCTTTGATTCGATAGGAAGTCGTGTGCAAAATAGAGTCTTGGCGCAGTTATGGTTTGGGAATAGGATAAAACACTTGCCTGTGTGAGATTATACACTATGAGTGATTTATTTTCAGCTTAGCCCGATGTTTCCCCTGCATGTTCATTTAAAAGCTAAAAGTTGACATCCTACCCTTCATTCTCGATTACAAGGAAGATTACCCTTAGCACAAGTATATTGTTTCTCTAAGATATGGTGCTCTCGCGAATGATTTATTTTTCTTTGCAAAAAGCATGTTTGCTTTTGTAGGTGGAAAGACCCGGTGGATCGTTCGGTCCTGCCGACCAATATTTTTCGGAGCCCCATGAATTGCGTTTTCATTCATGTGCCCTCCACCTTCGAGTTTGGAGCCATGCGTAGTGCAATTCTCCATTCTCAACCCTTTTTCGGAGCCCCATGAATTGTGTTTTCGTTCATGTGTCCTCCACCTTCGAGTTTGGAGCCATGCGTAGTGATTGCTTAGTGCAATTCTCCTTTCTCAATCTTTTTCGGAGCCCCATGAATTGCGTTTTCGTTCATGTGCCCTCCACCTTCGAGTTTGGGGCCATGCGTAGTGATTGCTTAGTGCAATTCTCCATTCTCAACCCTTTTTCGGAGCCCCATGAATTGTGTTTTTGTTCATGTGCCCTCCACCTTCAAGTTTGGAGCCATGCGTAGTGATTGCTTAGTGCAATTCTCCATTCTCAACCCTTTTTTCGGAGCCCCATGAATTGCATTTTCGTTCATCCGTCCTCCACCTTCGAGTTTGGAGCCATGCGTAGTGATTGCTTAGTGCAATTCTCCATTCTCAACCCTTTTTTCAGACCCCCATGAATTGCGTTTTCGTTCATGCGTCCTCCACCCACGAGTTTGGAGCCATGTGTAGTGATTGCTGAGTGCAATCCTCCATTGTTCAGAGTTTTTCATCGTCAAGGGCGGATCCTCTTGACTGGGAATGTGATCTTTGTTATGTTCCCGATTGTTTCTTTTTTTCCCAAAAGTGTATATGTATATTATATTTGTTGTTCTTGTTGTTGTTTGTATTGTGTTGTGCAGAAAAGAAAAAGAAGGAGTAGAGACGAGAGTTGTCATGGACTAATCACGGAAAGGGCAAGACGGACGAAATCAGTGTCTTATCTTTGTTTTCCTCTTATCTCTGATAAAAGGTAAGTAAAGAGGGGCAACTGTCATACCCTAATTTCGTCCGGGGATTATTACTTGTTGACATGCAACCTTTGGTTAGCCGCTTTGAGATACTTGGCATCCTTTGTTGCACAATAAATGAAGTCCCGAGACGTGTCAGAAATCAAAAGGAAGCAGGCTAGCGCAATCCGTGAAATTCCATGATGTGGCGGAAATCGAAAAGAGGTGTTTTTGCGTAATCTGTGAGTTTCCGTAACTTCTTTGAAAGCTAAAAAAGAGTAAATATATATTCCGTAAGGATTCGTAACCTTGCGGAAGGAAAATAAGTATCGTTACAAAATTCGTAAAGTTTCGTAACGTTACGAAAAAAGAATTACCAAAAAAATAGAAGGGGGTGCATTTAGTAAGAAAGGGGGTACAAATAGCAATCTAGCCCACTTGGACCTTCCAGATCCTTCCTCCAGAAGGCTGTTGCTTCTGGAGGAAGCAACCTTGCTCGCCTGGGCGAGCTGGGTGGCAAGCTCCTCCCCTATTTTGCTATAAATAGGGGGAGGAGTGAAGAAGAAAAGGGTTCAGCCTTCTTGGCATTTCGTATTCTCTTAAATTTGCTGAGGAAAATTGTTTCCGTGAAGAAAATCCAAGCCGAGGCGCTTCCGTAACGTTTCCGTGAGTAATTACGCGAAAATTCTCGATCATTCTTCAAATATTCATCGTTCGTTCTTCGTTTTCTTCAGTCTTCAACGGGTAAGTACTTCAAACCGAGCTTTTCAATTCATTCTATGTACCCGTGGTGGTCCACATTTTGTTTCATGTATTTTTATTCTCGTTTTCATTCACTTTTTATACCCCCTTTTGACGTGCTTAAGCCATTTATTTAAGTCATTTCTCGCCTAATCTAAAAATAAAATAAATTTCCACCGATCGTTTGAATTGTATCATCCGTTAATTTCGGTTAAAATGAATTCCGACCGTTCAGTCGTGCCGTAACCACGTTGGAAATAAAAAAAGAGGTAAAATAATAATATAATAATCAAAAAATGCCTTTTAGTAAAATAAAGCGAAAAAACAATCGGACGTTTTCTCTTTGGGATTTCTCATTCTTAATTGAATTGACTAATAACTAAAGTGAAACTAAGGCTAAAATCAACTCGCCTAGTCAAACTCGTCCACAAAAATAGGTTTTTGAAAATTTATCATTTCAAGTTTCTTACCAAGTAAAATGGATCATTTTTAAGGTCCAACGCCTTAAAATGATCACCTCTCAAGTAAAAGGAATCGCTTGATTCACGCTTAAGAAAGAACTACGTAGGTCTGATTTCCTCTCCAAAGGAGGGTACGTAGGAGCAAAAGCCTCGCTTTTGTCGACCTCAAAAAATAAAAAGAAATAAAAGTTAAGGTAACACAATTTCCACAAATCTAAAAAATAGGTTGTTGTCCTTTGAGACAAACGTGAGAGGTGCTAATACCTTCCTCAAGCGTAAATACAACTCCCGAACTTAGAATTTTCATTTTGACCGGTTTCCTTCGGTTTTTCCGACGTTTTCCACAAATAAACGTTGGTGGCGACTCCGCGCATCTTTCCTCCTTTGGAAAGCGCACCCGTGAGCCTCGCCCTCGCTCACCCGCGAAGGGCATGTTGCGACAACATCCATTTGATATAGTTTAAAGTTCATAATAGATGCATAAGCTAAAAGTATCCTAATGGCTTCTAATCTAGCTATGGGTGCAAAGGTTTCTTCATAGTCTATCCCTTCTTCTTGGTTGTACCCTTTTGCAACTAGTCTAGCTTTATTTCTAATTACTATACCATTTTCATCTAGTTTATTTCTAAATACCGACTTAGTTCTTATAATGGGGTAGTTATGTGGTTTCTCAACTAGTTCCCAAACATTATTTCTCTCAAATTGATTTAACTCTTCTTGCATAGCAACTATCCATTGATCATCTATTATGGCTTCTTTAAAGTTTTTAGGTTCTATCATAGAAACAAATGTCATATTATTGCATAAATCTTTAAGAAAGTGTCTAGTTGTTACCCCTTTTGAGATATCTCCGATGATGTTGTCAAGAGGATGATTTCTTGAAGTTTTCCATTCTTTGGGAAGATCATCATTTTCTTGGGCTATGTCATCTTGAACATCCTTGTTTTCTTCATTTCTCTTCCTTTTTAGATTCCTTTCTTGATTGTGCATATCTTCCAAAGAATCTACAATATCATCAAGAAACTCCTTTCTCGGAGAAGTAATATTAGTTTCATCAAAAGAAACATGTATTGATTCCTCAATTGTCATGGTTCTTTTGTTGTATATCCTAAAGGCTTTGCTATGTAGGGAATAACCAAGGAAGATGCCCTCATCTGCCTTAGCATCAAATTTACCTAGGCTTTCTTTACCATTGTTTAGGACAAAACATTTACATCCAAAAACACGTAAATGAGCAATGTTTGGTTTTCTATTGTTAAACAGTTCATATGGGGTTTTCTTAAGAATGGGTCTTATTAAGGCTCTATTCATAATATAACATGCGGTGTTGACTGCTTCTGCCCAAAAATATTTTGGAAGTGGCGTGTCATTTAAAAGGGTTCTAGCGATTTCTTTTAAAGATCTATTTTTCCTTTCTACTACACTATTTTGTTGGGGTGTCCTAGGTGCAGAAAAGTTGTGTTCTATGTCATGTTCATCACAAAACATTTCGAAATCATTGTTTTCAAATTCACCTCCATGATCACTTCTAATGGAGATAATTTTGAGATTTTTCTTGTTTTGGATGACTTTGGCAAGTCTTCTAAATGCATGAAATGCATCATTTTTGTGAGTAAGAAATAAAGTCCAAGTATACCTAGAATAGTCATCAACAATTACTAAGGCATAGTAACTACCACCAAAACTCATGACCCTAGAGGGTCCAAACAAATCCGTATGCAATAATTGTAATGGTTGAGTGGTAGAGACAATATTTTTAGATTTAAAAGATATTTTTGTTTGTTTACCTTTTTGGCATGCATCACATAACTTATCTTTTTCAAACTTTAATTTTGGTAAACCATCAACTAGGTCTTTTGAAATTAATCTATTTAGATGATTCATGTTAATGTGAGCAATTCTCTTATGCCATAACCAAGGATCACTATCTTTACTTAGAAAGCATTTATTATTTTTAGATTTTTGTTTCAAATTAATCATGTAAACATTATTTTCTCTTAAACCTATATGCTCAATATCCTTTTCATGCTCATGCTTGATAACACATTTTTCAGAATCAAAAGATACTTTATATCCTTTATCACATAATTGACTAACACTTAATAGATTATGCTTTAAACCTTCTACAAGTAACACATTTTCAATGGGAGTAGAGGAACTCGTACCTATTTTGCCGACTCCAATGATTTTGGCTTTGTTGTTGTCGTCGTATGTAACATGTCCACTTCTCTTGGGGGAAATGGTTGTAAATTTGGATACATCTACTGTCATATGCTTGGAACATCCACTGTCGTTGTACCACTTCTTCCTTACAGATTCTTCCTCGCTGTTCTCATGAGATTTTGTCATGAAACATAAGTTGGCTTGATCTTCATCATGATCTTGAAATGATTTCAGATTTGACCTATACCTGAAATTTCTTTTGACAAACAGAGAATTTAAAGAGGCCATTTATCTTGAAGTTGTGAAACTTTTCTCAAGATACCTACTCTGATACCACTTGTTGGATCAAGTGGCCTCAGAATAATTAAGAAGGGGGGGTTGAATTAATTATTAATGTGTCCTGACTAATTAAAAATTTATCCTTCTTAATGTTACATTCAACTAGGCTTTTACTGCTAAGTTAAGAAAGTAAAGAACAGAAACAATAACTTAACCAAAAGGAAAAGGGGCAATTATAAGTACATAGCAGAAATTAAAGAGTGTAGGGAAGAAGAAGACAAACATAAGATTTATACTGGTTCGGCCACAATCCGTGCCTACATCCAGTACCCAAGCAACCAACGGTTCTTGAGATTTCTTTCAACCTTTTAAAATCCTTTACAAGCCAAAGATCCATAAGGGATGTACCCTCCCTTGTTCTCTTTGAACAACCAAGTGGATGTACCTTCCACTTGAACTGATCCACAAGAGATGTACCCTCTCTTGTTCTCAGTATAACAACCCAAGTAGATGTACCCTCTACTTGTGCCACAAAGGATGTACCCTCCAATGTGTTAGGACAAAGAATTCTCAGGCGGTTAGTCCTTTGAATCTTTGTAAGGGGAAACAAAAGATATCTCAGGCGGTTAGTCCTTTGAAATCTTTTGTTTAAAGGGAAGGGAAGAATCAAAAGAATTCTCAGGCAATTAGTCCTTTGAATTCCCTTGGAAGAGGGAGAAGGGAGACACAAAAGAACTCAGGCAGTTAGTCCTTCAATTCTTTTGGCAAGAAGGAGAAATGAATGAAGAAAAAGAATAGTACAAGTTTTGGTCAATGAACTTTTCTTGAAAGAGAAAGTATTGAACAAAAACTTTTAGAAAGATGAAGAGAAATGAATCAGAAAGTTCTATAAAAATAAAATAAAATGTTATTGAAATTCATGTCATGGTCACATATTTATAATTATTTGATGACTCAAGTTAAAGTTTGTGACTCTTTGGCAATTTCTTTAATACTATTCATCTTTTAAAAATTGTGACTCTTTTGAAAACTAGTCACTTAAAAAGTTGTGACTTTTGAAAAAATCTTCAGAAACAAGTCACTTTAGGAATTGTGACTTTTGGAAATTTATTTTTCGAAATCAGTCACTGGTAATCGATTACCATTATAGTGTAATCGATTTCACATCAAAAGATGTGACTCTTTATGTTTAAATTTGAAAATCAAAACGTTTAGAAACACTAGTAATCGATTAAAAGTATTGTGTAATCGATTACACAAGTTTAAAATGATTTGAAAATGTTTTATCACTAGTTGTGACTCTTGAAATTTGAAATCTAATGTTTTAAAACATTGGTAATCGATTACATGATTATGGTGATCAATTACAGCTTTGTAAATCAGTTTGGAAAACAATGGTGGCTACTAGTAATCGATTACTACCTTCTGGTAATCGATTACCAGAGAGTAAAACTCTTTGGTAAAAGATTTTGTGAAAAAGTCTTAAAAACTTTTTTAGTACTTATCTTGATTGAGTCTTCTCTTGATTCTTGAATCTTGAGTCTTGAATCTAGATCTTGATTATTCTTGAATCTTGATTCTTGAAACTTGATTGAATCTTGAAACTTGATTATTCTTGAATCTAGATTCCTTGAAACTTGATTCTTGAAGCTTTTTGACTCTTGATTCTTTGGAACTTGCTTAACTCTTGATTCTTTGGCATCATCAAAATAATCTTGGAAGACATTGCTTCCACATAATGCGTGTTGTTTACAAATATGTAGCAAAGTCAGGAGAAACACCATGAGATACTTCAACATTTGAAATGTGATTTTCTACATTATCATAATCAACATCGACATTACCATTGAACGCATCTCGTTCGTCTTCAACAATCATATTATGCAATATAATGCTTGTCAACATTATATCCTTCATTGTATCTATGTTCTAGGCACGCGATGGACCATATACAATTGTGAATCGAGATTTAAGAACACCAAATGTTCGTTCTGCATCCTTTCTCACTGCTTCTTGACATTTTGCTAATAATTTTCTTCTGGGACCTTGTGGCATTGGTATGGTCTTCACAGATGTGGCCCAATCAGGATAAATACTATCTGTAAGATAGTACCCCACATTATATGGAGTTTCATTAATTGTAAATTATACCGGAGGAACTCGACCTTGCAAAATGTCATCTAACACAGGCAATTAGTTTAACACATTAATGTCATTGTTTGAACTTGCAACTCGAAAAAATGTATGCCAAATCCATAAGTCTTGTAAAGCGACAGCTTCAAGTATTATTGTGGGTTTGCGATGATCACCTCTACGATATTGGCCCTGCCATGCAACTGGACAATTTTCCCACTCCCGATGCATGCAATCAGTAGAACCTAACATACCTGGAAACCCTCGTGCATCTCCAATTTGTAGAAGGCAATTGATGTAATTGTTGTTGGGTCATCTCAAGTACTCTTGTCCAAATATCTCATTAAGACCACGTAACACCCCATTTTTCGTAAAATAAATTAAAAATAATTTTATTTAAAAATAAAGAGTTTTAGAAAAATAATGAAGTTTTTATAATTAAATAAATAAGGATAAATAATTTTATTAATTAAAATTAATTTTAAGGTAAATAAAATAAATATATGTCCTTAAAAAATATTTTTTTATTCATTTGATAGAAAATAAAATAGAGTTTCTTTTTATAAAATGATAAAATGAAGAAAAATAGAATAAATAATAGGCCCTGAGTATCCTGGTTATAAATAAAGACATGTTAGGTCAGTTTTCACATTAACTACGTCTCTACACTTCTTCTTCCTCTCAATTTCGTTTTCTCTTCTTCCTCTCCCAAAACCCTTTCTTTTTCCCTCATACACTCAAATCTATCACAGTAAAACAATGATTCCGAACTTGTTAACCATTGGATCATTATGAAATTTGAACACCATGTTTGGTACATATTTTTTCACGTATCCATCATTGGGATTTTTGAAATAATGTCTTTGGTGAGTGGAATGTCCCTCTCACATAGCTTTTTATTTTTCCTGCATACACCCAAACCTAACCCAGTAAACCTACGATCCTGGACTCGTTAACCGTTGGATCATCGGGAAATTTAGACACCAAGTTTGAAATGCATTTCCTCACATCTCCACCTTTGTGATTTGCAAAGTAATTTCTATGGATGGAGAAATTTCTTCTCTCTAACGCTTGGAAACCCTAACAGAGAAAACAGAGGAAAAGCTTGAAGAATATTAGGGAACCGCTAGAGACGCCGCTATCACTATCAGACTACACATGTGAGCCCGCTTAGAGGTAAGGGGTGAGTATATCGCAATTGATGTTAGAATGAACATGTGTACGGATCCTTAGGGGATCAAATTGGAGTTTATTTTGTGATGTTTATTGTATTGTAATTCTTCATGTATGATTAAAATTACGAGATTGTAATATTGAGATCATGAAATTGTGATTAAAATTGTGTGTAAGTGATAAATTTAATATGACATGAATTACGAGATAACATGTTGCTTTGAGATCACAACATTGTTATTGAGATTGAGTATAAGTGCAAAGTTGAACATGCGTTGATTTGTGAGATACAGGTAAACATGTGATAGTGGATTGTGACGTTATGATATGTTAAAATTGTGGACATAAAATTTGGTTGTGAATAAGTGTGTGGTTAACACTTGATTTGACTATATTTGTGTTGTGAGGTGTGAATTATACAATAACCCGACTTGTGTTTACCTTGAGAAAAGTATTTATGCACAGTGTTAAAGGGAAAGTGTAGGATTCCTAGTTAGGAACCTAAAGTGTTAAATTGTAGCGCAATGTGTTAAATGTGTTTGAAATACGAGTGTGAGATCATGGATATTGTATAATTCATTAGCAGTGTCTGTGTGCAAAATTATTTTAGGGGTTGGACCTGAATCAGGAAGGTGAGGCCCTAACAAATTCTTCAGAGTATAGGCCTTAGGGTTAAAGACACTCTCAGTTTGAGTGCTCCTTAAGCCTATGTTGATCTCATATGGTTGGTGTATTCTGGAAAAACAAAGTGACCCATACTGGTCACCTTATGATTTAACTTAGTGAGAGTGACCTGACATACTCATTTTATGGTGTGTCTTGTTATGTACTCCTAAGCACCCCAGTGTGGTTTTTCACTAACATGGTACCACATTGCATATAAGCTTGAGTCTTATCATAATTGTTTCATAACATCTTCTAATTGCTTATTATGAAATTGATGAGTATTATTACGTCTTAACCCGAGTGTGTGATTCATGTGTAATGTAATTGGTGATTGAAAAATGAATTTTAAATGATAAAGAGGTGAAGTGACGTCGATTGTATTAAGTTGAGCTATGTTATAAATACTTCTATAATTTATTTTGATCATTCTTTGTTTATTTGCATTTTTTTAGAAATGTGATAACTCACTCTATGTGTGCTATTTGTGTTTGAATTTTGTGATGATCTCAAACCTTGTCTTTGTGGGAGCAGATGACTAAGTGGATGACTTTAAAGAACTTCGTGTTAGAAGATGCTAGGACACAATGCTCTTATAGGATGTGACATTGGGACATGAGTTTTTATTTCAATTGCATAATGTTATATTACTTTATTTTATTCCACTGTTTAACAAGATTCATTTTGTAAACTTAGACAGTCTTGTTTTGAGCCGGATATGTTTTTAATAAGTTTTATTTGGTAATTGTGATACCCTCTACTCCGACATACATATAAATAAATAAAACATATAAAAATATTGATCAACAAATTTACGTGGGTAAAAGGTTCACATTCACTTCACTATTACCAAATAAGACTTATTAAAAACATATTCAGCTCAAAACAAGGCCGTCAAAGTTTACAAAAAATGTTTTGTTAAATCAATGAGGTAAAATAAAATAAAAACTCATCCCCAATGTCACATCCTATCAGAGCATTGTGTCCCAACATCCTCTAGCACGAGGTTCTTTAAAGTCATCCACCTAGTCATCTGCTCCCACGAACACGAGGTTTGAGATCATCACAGGATCCAAACACAAATAGCACACAAGGAGTGAGTTATCACACAAAAAAAATAAAAAAACAAATAAACAAGGCATAATCAAAATAAATTATGTAAATATTTATAACATAACTCAACTTAATACAACCCATGTCATTTCACCACTTTATCTTTAAAATTCATTTTTCAATCACTAATCACATTACACATGAATCACACACTAGAGTCAAGATGCAATAATACTCATCAATTTCATAATAAAAAATCAAAAGACGTTATGCAACAATTATGCTAAGACTCAAGCTTATATGCAATGTGGTACCATGTTAGTGAAAAACCACACAGGGGTGCTTAGGAGTACATAACAAGACACACCACACAATGAGTATGTCAGGTCAATATAAACACTGGTTCCTAACTAGGAACCTACACTTTCTCTTTAACACTGCGCATGAACACTTTTCTCAATATAAATACTGGTCGGGTTATTGTATAATTCACAGCTCACAACATAATTATTGTCACATCAAGTGTTAAACATACACACTTATTCACAACCAAATATCATGTCCACAATTTAACATCTCACAATGTCACAATCCACCATCACAAGTTTACATATATCTCACAAATTAACACATGTTCAACTTTGTATTTATACTCGATTTCAACAATAATATTATAAGCAAGCACTACTCATGAATTATACAATACTCATGACCTTATACTCGTGTTTCAAATACGTTTAACACATTGCGCTACAATTTATCACTGGTTCCTAACTAGAAAACCTACATTTTCCTTTAACACTGCGCATCAACATTTTTCTCAAGATAAACACTAGTCGGATTATTATATAGTTCATAGCTCACAAAATAGGTAATGTCACATCAAGTGTTAACCACACACGTATTCACAACTAAAACTCATGTTCACAACTTCACATCTCATTACGTCACAATCAACCATCTCATGTTTATATGTATCTCGCAATTTAACATATTCAACTTTGCACTTATATTCAATCTCCATAACAATATTATAATCTCAAAGTAATATATTATTCTACAATTCATCATATATTCAATTTATCACTTATATACAATTTCAATCACAATTTCATAATCTCAATATAACTATTTATTACACTAATCTTATTCAAAACACAAACAAATTATACAAAAATATTTCTCAATCCACGGGGAGTAAAACCCCTCAAACAATTTCATATAATCATACAAGAAGAATTTCAATACAATAAACATTCCAAAATAAATCTCAATTTGATCCTTTAAGAACTCTTACACATGTTCATCCTAATCCCAATTACGATAAACTCATCCCTTACCTCTAAGCGGGCTCACGTGTGTATTGTGACAGCAATAGCGGCATCTCTAGTGGTTTTCTAAGATTCCTCAAGTTTTTCTTCTGATTGTCCTGATAGGGTTCCCAAACGTTTGAGAGAATGAGAAGGGATTGAAGCCTCCATTCCACTGTCTACGTGCAATGAGTATCTCTCCCTCCATAGATGTTATTTTGTAAATCCCAACGGTAAAGATGTGCTTATATGAATCGCAAACCACATAACAAAATTTCATGATAATCCAACGGTTGAAGAGTTCGGCATCGTAGTTTTAATGAGACAGTTTTGAGTTTCTACAAGAAAAAAAAAAAGCTATGATGCAAAGGGTATTTCTCCCAGCTCTGACATTTTTAGTAATTCCCAACAGTAAGAATGTTCAGAAATAAGTTCCAAACCTAGTACCAAATTTCATGATGATCCAACGGTGAATGAGCCCGAGATTGTCGTTTTTTTGAAACAGGTTTGGTAGTGATATGCAGGAAAAAAAGAAGGTTTTGAGAGGAGAAGCGAGAACGAAATGGAGAGGAAGGGGAGGCGTATATCGTCAGTATCAAAACTAACCTAAAATGTCTCTATTTATAGTTAGGGATCTTAGTCTATTATTTAGTCTATTTTTCTTTGTTTATTATTTTATAAACAAATACTCTATTTTATTTTCTGAGATGAATAAATCAAATATCTTTTCCTTTTTTTCTTCAAATCATTATTTTAATACATTTATTTTTCCTTATTTTTTTAATTATAAAATCTCACCATTTTCTAAAATTCTACTCTTTTTTTTACTAAAAAAACCTTTTTTAATTTATTTACAAAAAATGGGATGTTACATTACTAGTAAAGCGAATGTGACCATTTTACTCACATGAGCTCTTTTATGTTAATTGAATAAAATTATTTTAATTAATTCTGTATTTTGATGTGTTTTTCTTATTATTTATATCTATGTCACAAGCCTTATGCCCTCCTTCAAATAATAAAAAATATAGAGAAAAAAATTACATTTAAAAACAATTAAGCATTCGTATAAAAAAGAAAGGTACAATGCCTAACATTATTACACTTCTGAAATCGTAAATGGTTCTAAAATTGAAAGAACTCCATGACAAAAATAGCATCAATACGAATGTATGATGACAATGGCGGTCAATAGTCCTAGTAGGCATATAATGACATGGGAATGAAGCTTAGGAAACCTCATCATGGGTAATACAATCTAAGCCTGTTCCATCGTTACGTGAAGCCAACTATGCGCTCTCCCTTCCTAGTCTGTCTTCTAAAACAAAGAAAATAAAAGAAAACGTAACCTCTTACCGAAACAAACCAAGAACTCTTCATCCCATGATACTAAAATAAGCACCTCTGTCTTTTCTCCCTTCATAACATCTCCACAATTCTGTTAGCGCGTTGAAATTTATTATTTTTATTTAGTACAACATATCAAATTCATGTGTGTTTGTGGTAGAGTTTTGGATTCGCGTCAATCCAAACATCTTGTCTTGTTCGTGGGACGCATTGTATTCATGTATTGCACGTCCCTCTTGCATTGTTGTTTTGTTGATTACATTGAGAACAAGATGTCAAAGCTTCAGGTGAATCAACTCAATCAATTAAGGGAAATTTTTGCAAAATTTGACATGGATTCGGATGGCAGCCTAACGATTTTGGAACTCGCCGCGCTCCTTCGATCGTTGGGGCTGAATCCCTCAGGGGACGAAATCCATGCCTTGTTAGCCAACATGGACTCAAATGGCAATGGCTTTGTGGAGTTTGATGAGTTGGTGGAAGCAATATTGCATGACATAAGTGCAGAGATTTTGTTGAACCAAGAAATGCTATTTGGGGTGTTCAAGTGTTTTGACCGTGATGGGAACGGTTACATAACAGCTGCGGAGTTAGCAGGGGCAATGGCAAAAATGGGTCAACCCCTTACATATAGAGAGCTCACAGAGATGATCACAGAGGCTGACACAGATGGTGATGGTGTGATTAGTTTCAATGAATTTGCCTCTGTGATGGGTAGGTCAGCCTCTGACTTCTTAGGCCTTGCATTGTTGTGACCAGCAGAGAGGTTCCTCATTGTAAACCACGATTTTGCGCATTGGAACATGTTTCTGTCCTTGATGTTGTGCTTTGTTGACTTCACACAAAAAGGAGAGGAAGGATTCCTTCACTAACATGTAGATTAATTATTTTATTCTTCTCTAATTTTCTATGTTTTGGGGTTGTGTAGTAGCATTTGTGTAGAGGGCTATTGGGGATATATTTTGGTAACAAGAATTTGAGGGGAATGATCTTGCGTTGAGTAAGAAATGAAACAATAGAATCAAATATTGATATTTGGTTTATTTTTTTACTTACAATTCATTTCCAGTAATATCCTTCAAACATTGATGAAAGTATAAAACTGCTTTACTCATTTTTTTTTCTTTGTGGGCCAGAAAATATATTCTTATTTCAGCTAGCTGTTACGGTTACTCTTCTTTTTCTCTTGTGGACCATTGGAGGTGGAGGATTTTCAAGTTTCAGAGGTAGAAGCAGCCAATTTTTTCATTATTTTTTGAACATATGTTCAGGACACTGATCACTTGTTTACCTTTGTCAAAGAACATCTCTTGGCATTTCTTGTTAACTAGATAAGACCCTTCTCTACCTTAAATATATACAATCCGAAGTATGTGATTACCTATACCAAATTTACGCCTATGTTCAGACCAAAGAACTTCAAATACAACAAAGAAACATAAAAACACATTGCTTGCTAACGTTGTTTTCATACTTGAATACTCTTGGATGCTCCCGAACTATGTGATGCTTCAAACCGAGCCGTGAACCCAACTGTCGTGTGTCTTATTGATCTTTGTCTCACAATATTAACGTATTCTGGATCAGTAGTTTGCCCATCATTTCGTATCCACTGTATCATTTGATGGAAAGTAGGGAAGAACCGCATTTGGATTGAAGCATAGGCGAAGTATGGAAGGAGTGAAGCAACAAGCACAAGCAAAGTGATGAGCCAGTAAGATGGTGCTGGTGCACAAGCTTCAATCAAGACCTTATAGGCAGTGGTTGATAGAGAGGGGTCCATGGTTCCATACACTAAGAGGAATATGTACCAGAAAAGAATGCCACCCCATATGAATAAATGTTGAATGTAAGTGAAGTAACTGATGGATAATGCCATTTGGGAATTCACCACCCACACAACACATGTGTACATGGTGGCACCAAGAACTTCAAGATCAGCAACTTCCCCGGCTTTACGGAATGCTTGATTCTCCATTGCGTTGATGCAGAAGAAGAATATTATGGTAGCACTCAAGACTCCGTTGAAAGCCCAGCCAAGGATCCGTTTCCAGCTGAATAGGACATTTTGTACACCTTCTTGATATAATAATGGAAACTGCGAAATGAATTCATAAAGAAAGATGTCATGTGATTTATGTATATAAGGAAACAAATTTCGTCAAACAGATTCAGAGTGGCATTAAAGAGAAATTGAATATAAAGAGATACCTTGAGGCATAGTCTAGCAGAGACATCCTGGTCAAACACTCCCAAGGCAATTACAGGAAGGGAAGTGAAGAATACGTTATATAGGGAGAGATACCAATCATTGTATGCAGCTTGCCCTGAGAACGAGGCATAGATCTCGTAGAAGAAGAGGGTGAAGCCGAAGGCAATATTCTTGTAAAAGAAGTAGCAGATCTGCCAAATGAGTTAACATATATCTATTAGTTGAAGGAGAGAAGAAGAATCCTGGTTAAGCTTTGGTAATTGTCACGGCCAAATATTTGTCTAGATACCGACAGGGTTGTTTATAAAGCTGTGTTACCATTCAACACTTATGCTTCACCAAATATTCATTCCAACCAAAGAACCTATGTTTGAAGTGCTGATGCCAATGCGAGATTTCTTGTAACTGAATTAAGCATTGAAATAAGGACAGATTCTGTGTGAATATATATTAAATGGAGTAGCCCATGCTCTAATGTAATGTTTTTAAAGACAAGTTTGTTACCATTGATGAGATTCTTCTGTAACACCAATGTCCATGCACAAGTAGTAAACGCTCTAGAAACCGAAATTGGGCAATGGCAATATCACTGGACATAACTGCCTGAAAAATTTATAGATGTGAAGTAGAAATGAGAATTCAAGATTTAAAAAGAACAAAAGAAATTATGGGTCGTGAGTAGTGACTATCGGAAGGTAAACCAAAAGAAAATTTGTTGTACAAAGGACATTTCAGACTTACCTGCATTCCTTCAACACCACTGATACCAATCCCAATGTCTGCTTCTTGAAGCATTCCAACATCATTTGCTCCATCACCAATTGCAAGAGTTGTGCTACCAGTTTTAATCTTTACTAGTCTAGTAACCTGCAGTATTATAATAGAAGTACCTTAACTGACTGACCATAAGAGGAGACAAGCATTGACCCTTATTAGCATAGAAAACTTCAAGTAAGAGTAAATGTCTCTTTGCCACATTGGCCAATAATAAACTTCAAAACAAAAAAAAAAAGTATCTGTTGTTTCTTTTCAAGTAAATAAATGAAGAGCAACTGCAAAGACTATAAAGTACATGAAAAACTTACAAGTGCTTTCTGCTTGGGAGATGAACGACAGCATATGACAGATGCGCAGCCAACAGCAAGTTCAAGAAATAGGTCCTTCACATCATCTTCTAGTGCATAAGTGAGAGACTTCCCGTCAATGATAAGGGCTAATGCCTCAGAGTTTTCATCAGATTCAGCAAGTAATTCCTTTCCTTTCGCTAATTGATGAATAACACTTGCCTTAATTGCCTAAAGAATCATAAAGCTTCCATCAAAATCATACATCTAATACCCTGATGTTCAATGGTTAAAAGACTAATTTATTGTATGGTGATATGCCTTTGTGCTCCATTACAGTACAGATCACAAAAGTATAGTGTCTTGAAATGAAAAATATTTTAAAGGACTTTCTCATGCATGTGCCTTGATTTAAACGTACTGCATTTGAGATAGAACTGTTATATGTTTAGTTCTTTTAATCATATCATACAGAAATTATTTGAGTTAGGATTTACCACTGCAGCAGCAGACTTGTCCTCCATTTTCTCGAGTGATTTGGTTTCTGTAGTGTCTGAACTAATTATAATTTGCTTCATTCCTTGTCTTAGTAAACTACAAGCAAACCTACAGTCACAGAAATTATTCAATCAATGATGTCGTGTTATAATTTCAAAGGATGTCAAATTCTATTGAATAACTTTGAACTTACCCAATATTGATTGCTGTCTCCATTTTATCACCAGTCAGAACCCATAGCTTAATTCCTGCCTGCGCTAGCTTGTCAATGCACTCAGGAACCTATGACACAAACAAACTCATAAGACAACATTTAGAACACTTACAAGTTGTTATGACTTATGACAAAATAGAACATGGCTAACGTCGAAGTACACACATATTAACTTGAAAAATGGAAAAACCACTAGTCCTCTACTCTATTGAATACTCAGGCAGTTTCACTGTGACGTTGAAAGATAAGAAAGTGGGCCATTGCTTCCCTCTAATGTCTGAAAGAGAAACATTAACATACCCCATTTTGAAGTTTATCTTCAACTGCAGTAACACCAAGAAGAATTAAATCCTTCTCAATCTTTTCTGATATTTCCTCCACAATTTGTTCCCGATCTGCACTCACTAAGTTCTTGGCCTCCATAAACTCTTCATTGAATAGATTGTACTCTTCTTCATCAAGTTCACGATACGCAAGTATCAAGGTCCTCAAACCAGCATCAGCATATTCTTCAATGTGCTGCTTAGTCTTCTCTTCAAACTCCCTTCCATTCCTTGCAAGTCGTTCAAACATGACACTGATAGTAAAAGCCACAAACAAAAGAAATTTAATACTTTGAACATCTGAAACAAAATGGAAATGATACTCACATAGTGTATTTAAGATAGGCATGCACTATACTGTATTCACAATTACAAAAGAATGTAGGTAATGCTTTGTTTCAAAAAGTAGGTAATCAACTAACTATATATCAAGTGTGAACTTCTCCTTATAAAAGTGTCTATAGGATTTGGAAGTAATGAACAAGATTACAAACCTGTCTGCTCCTTTGCTAAACAGTAGCAGTTTCCCCTCCTCATCTCTTACAATTACAGACATCCGCTTTCTTGTACTACTAAACTCTAATATATTCAAAAGTTTGTACGACCTGCAAAAGTGAAGTTATATTCTTGTTTTATGCATAACCATATTGTAGATAAATGTAAGATATAGAAAATCAAGCTTACACATACAAGAACAAAAATCTCACCTTTCAGTTGTCTTGCCTGATCTAGGATTGAACTCATGCAGTGAAATATTTGTCTGTGTCCTTTCATAAAACTCAAACCCAAGTTCTCTTGCTGCAACCACAAAAGCTGCCTCGTCAGGTGACTCAGCTTCATATGAAACTTTACCAATTTCATCATCCACTTCAGGTATTGCAGTATGGCATACTGCCAACAACCGCAGAAAGTTCTGGATTACATTGGCGTGAGGTTCATTGATCCAATTTCCATTCATGATTCTTTCATCCATAAAGTTAAAACCTTTAATGGAAGACTTTGGAACATTGCCATCTTCTGTCAACTCCTGATCTGTAGGTACTCCTTTTCTCCTGGCTAGAGCTCTCTCAACTTCTGTAACTCCTTGGCCATAGGCAATCCCAGCAATAGAACACTTGATGAATTCCATAGAATTGCAAGTCAAAGTTCCTGTTTTATCTGAAAGTATAGTATCAACTTGGCCAAGTTCTTCATTCAAATTTGAGGTACGAGCATGTGCTGGCCTGTCAGTTTCCTCATAATACATGTGCAAATCCTGGTTGATGAAAATGCTTTGAAGAACTTTCACGACTTCAATGGAAACGTACAAAGAAATTGGAATCAAGTAACTATACAACATAAGTGCAGTCAGGAAGTGCAGCATTGCTGCAACTGGTGCTTTCTTTGGATCAAAGTAAATTGTGGTGTCATCTGGTCTGAGGTACCATCGCTTCATAACTCCATTTTCAAGGTCCTCCCTGGTTGCAATCCCGAAGAAAACTGAACCAATAAAAGAAATTAAAAGTAAGACCAAGAACAGAAAGTAGATGATCTTATCCATCCGTTTCTCAACTGTGCTTCTCTTGGATGGAGGTTCTGTTGAGTTCTGCATAACCTTTGTATCATGGCCTGTAAAGATTACCACACCGTAGATAAACTCAGTGTTCCTTAGTTTTGAGTCCCTAAGCAGTAGATGTTGAGGTGAAAGAGGGTACAATTGATCTTCAAGCTCCAAACTGCCTACAAACGAGTACAAATTTGCATTTGGATCTTCACATTTGATGATAGCCTTGAAATTTTGAAAGCTTGAATCTTCTTGCAGCTTTGAAGTTTCTTCAAGTGATTGTTTAACTTTTAGATTAGTTTCTCCATCAAGATTCATGGTCTCAACATAGCAAATTGCATCGTCATTGCTTGATGAAAGTAAGATGAGATCGGCAGGGAAAAATTCATCCTTCTCAACCTTTACTATGTCTCCAACTTTCAAATCCTTCCATTTAGAATAGCCAAAAATGCCTTCTCCACGGTGCACTTTAACCTTTCTGTTATTCATATCTATATCCTGATGAAATCACAAGACTAAATTACAGACCTAATAATAATTAACAAGAGCACGAAAAAAAAAAAAAAGAGCAACCAAAAGGATTTTCCGGAAAGGAAAAGTTGACAAAAACCAACACACACTACTATTATCTCTTCTCTCTTTCACAAAATAAGAAATGCTAATGATGCGCTCTCTAATAAACTCTTTCCAACACACTTATTGACTGAAATATATTACGACTCACAAAATCAAGTCTCACTTTGTATTTAGTGAGTCTCGTACATGATTTCTTAAGCACCAATAAATTTAAGCCAAAATAAAGTGTATTGCGAGCATTACTCAGCAGAATTTCAGCATATGCTAAGATGAAAAATAATGTAATTGGGCTGCAAGTATGTACATATTAGAAAAGACAAGAGAATCAAAGCCATCAGCATCTTGCATTCATCCACTCACATGTAGACATTCCTAAAATAACTCTTATCAGAATAGGCGTGAGTTCAGCACAGAAGGCACTTTACCCACCACAACTCCCTTACCACAGTAACCCTCGCCAGAATTTTCCAAAAACCAATTCTTAAAATAATACACAAAATATCTGTGGTAAAAACTGAAAAAGTAATGCATATTCAAAACTTTCAATCAACCATATTCACTTTGCATAGAGAACAGAACAGAACAACATCTTAACCACAAATTTGAAGCAAAATCAGAGACAAACATCACAGAACATTACCTGCTTTTTCCTCTTCCAATCCTCAACAGCCTCTTTCCCCATTGTAGCAGCAACCACAACCACAAGAGGAACAACATTGCTGACAGCCGAGTAAGGAGAAACCGGGAAAAAAGACAGAATTGCACAGATAAGGAAGTAAAAATTGGCAACCCTCCTGAATTGCTCAAACAAGGACTTGGGCAGGAAAGTGGCCACTGTATATTTAGTAGTACTCACATAGTTGTCACCATAACTCACGAGACTCCCCTCACCTCGTTCCGCTTCGTTGCAGTACACTATCCTTGAGAATCCAGGACCTCCTATGAGTGAATGCTCCCCTTTGAATGAAGCTTTTCCACAAGAGAATGCATGGATTCTGCTGAAGTGGTGCCTCCTCCTTCTATTACCACCCATGACTTCAACAACTTTGCTACTCCAAAAGCTTACAACTTATAGAACAAATTACAATTACAATACATTACAAGTTTACGACCTTGCATAATTCTCCTCTTAAATAAGCTTCACAGACTTGAAAATCCTACAACAAGACCTGATTTGCAAAGATCAACTAGTTTTGTTCACTTGATCCCAGGGCAGCACCAAACATTGTCACTGTAGATAGTAAGACCAAGAAAGAAAGAAAAATGGCATTATTGAACCAATAAAATTAAAAGAAAAAGGGTATTTTTTGTTAGAAAAGAAGTTGATTATGTACTATAAGGTAAGAGATATGTGTGTGTTGAACCAAAAATGCACCTGTCCAATAATGATTGAAGCAGAAAAAGACAAGATATGGAGGCCAGAAAGATTAAGAATATGAGTATATCTGTGTGCAGTGTTCAGAATTGAAAAGAAGAACTTTGTAGTTAAATTATTATAAGTGAAGCAGCATGGAAAATTGTTGTTTGTTTCATTGGGTTAGTAGCTGAAATCAGACACGTATCTCAGTTTGACTTGTAGCTAAGAACGAAGAAAAGACTTAAAACGTGGACATGCTGCTATTGGGTCTTCCCTGGTAACGAGTTCAAAGACTCAACAACTTCAATAAATATAATACTGGTCTTCCAAATTACAATCCCAAGGTTAAAAATAATTAAATTATTTATTAAATAAATTTTATTATTCCAAAAATTAAGTGAAATAAAGTACCAATATTTGTTAATAATTTTTTTACTTCTATTTCTTTAACTAATGTCACTATTTAGTGGTATTTTTCATATGTTGTCATCTATTTTTTTCCTGTAATTTTAGAGAGTGAAATAATGTAGAAAGAAAGAAATAAATAAAAAAGAGGAATATAAATAAGAAAAAAAAATCTCTTCAATTGTCTAAATGAATAGAAGAGTGAAAAAAATATATAAAAAAATTCTTCTATATTAGTTAAAAAATTAAAATTCTTATTCTATTATTTTAAAAATAATATAAATTAATTGATTATTTATTTTATGTTCCGACAAATTTAAATATTTAAAAAAATACTAAGAAAATGAGTAAAAGCCTTTCCGCTCACTTTCACACTAATTTAGAGAGAGAGAAATTATTCCCAAAAAAAGAAAATCATTCTCTCTCATTTTTTTTCTTTCAAATAGAGAACAAAGGAATTATATTTTTATCTTATTTTATGTTTCCTTTCCTTCTATTTTTACGACTGGAAAAATAAGTACCCATTTTTTTGACAGGGCTTTATAAAAGTATTATTTTAAAAGCTTTTTCGTAAAGTTGTCAAAAGCTTGCGGAAGAAACGCACTAAAATATGAAATAAAATGGCTGACAAATTCATTACTGGAACATCGTCATGAAAAATTCTAAGCCAAATTAAATGCTGACCAGAAAGTTTGTTAGAACATTACCACTCTCAGAATGTAACCAAGCCTTCTAGAAATTCTGTTGCATAGGAGGAAAAACGTGGCATTATAGTACTTCATGGAAAATATGTAAGTATGAAATTTGACTATTGACACCCAATCAAAACCATTTCAAACTATTAAATACATTAAAAATTAAAATTAAATAAAAAATAACTAAAATATTAAAAAATATTTAATTTTGTTTGACTTTTAATTACCATGTTTACAATCAAACCAAATTAAATTAAACTACAAATATATTAAACTTATATTAATTTCTCTATAAGAAGTATTAGTGACACACTCTAATAATTTATAATATAACATTTGATAGGTCTCATTTTGTGTTTAACGAATTTTATTCATAATTTTCTAATTTTTAATAAATTTTAATCGATAATAAAGAGTTATTAAAAAAAAATTTTGAGAATATTTTTTTTATTTTTTTTTATGGAAGAGAGTATGATGTTAACTCTCCTGTTTTTAGTATTTTATTTTCAAATGAACATTAATCTAAAATGCATTGTATTGTTGAATTTATTATGAACACGTATTTGTAGTTTTGAAAAATTTAAGTTATTTTGACTTTTAATTTCTAATTTAAACCAAGTTCTAATTTATGATAAGATTTAATACTTTCAAAAACTTTTTTGTATTTATTATTTATTTGACTTTTTATTTCATAAATATTATATTTTCAATGAAAAAATAGTCACTTTATGTATTGGTTTAAGACTTTACTCTTATTCCAATAAATTAAACTTCATTTGTTTATTGATTAAAAATCAAAGTGTTGTTCTAAAAAATAATGAAAAAATTAAATGAAATTAATCGATTTAATCCAAACTATAAAAAGGTTAGATTAAACTAGTTGAAATTTGATATTATATTCAATTTAAATCATATTTTTTTTGCCTAAACATGGTTGGATACTTTATTATTTATTGTGTCCTTCACTTCTACATATTCTTCCTTAGTAATCAGCAAAAAATTCTTTGGAGGGTGAAGTACCTGCAAAAGACACTCGAATGCTTAAGTTAGTTTTTAACGTAGAGAGAATAATGAGCGTAGTAAATGAAAATGAATAAAATAATGTGTTACCTTGGGAATATAACTGATTATATACACATATTTATGGGTCTCAAGGTCCACTAGCCTTACCTCTTAATTAAGCGAATATAATATGAGATTATCTGATAGTGTTAATATCGTACTAAGATAAGATAAGCTAACATCCTTAATCTTTGTAGGTGGTGATCGAGAGGGTACTAGGTTGTGGGCGAGCCAAATCCTAAGGTGTCTTCTTGCCTGAGAGGGTTAGAGGTATTGGGCCTAACCAAATACTTGAGGTTTCTTCTTGCCTAAGAGGATTAGAGGTATATGGGTATTCGACCTAGCTAAATACTTGAGATTTCACCTTTGTCAAATAAGATCCAAAGTATTTGGTCAAGCCAAATACCCCAGGTTCTTTCTTTACTAAGGGGATACTAGGTCATGGCTAAAAAGGCATTAGGTCGTCGCAAGGTTCCTAGGTCGTGTTCGAGAGGGTACTAAGTCGTACCAGTATACAAGCCCCCAAGCCTCGAGTCTTTAAGAGGACAAAGAGGATTAATAAGTCTTGTCTTATCAAAGGCTTTCGACTCTACTCTTAGTGGTTATGGCTCAAAGTGTTTCAATCTTTCATAGTGTTGTTAAAGCCGAAAGGTGTTAGGCCATCTTTGATGAAAGATGGCCGAAAAGTGTAAGGCCATCCTTCCTTTGAGGGAGGTGGCCGAAAGGTTCTCATTGTTGAATTATTTGAGTTGTACTCCACACAAAACTTGTTGGGCCATAAATGATCGAGGTTAAGTGTGTATACTTAAGGTCGAGTGGTTGAGAAGTTAATTGAGGGCACGTGGTCGAATAGCCAAAAAGTACTTGAGGTTGGGTCTAATGGAGGTTGATTGATCGAGAGAGGTCAAAAAGTTACTTGAGGTCGAGTAGTCGACAAGCTGAGGAAATAATCAAGGTTGAGAGTATTAGGCTGACAAAATGTTTATTGAGACAATTGTTTAAGGCTAAATGATTCGTAAGTTACTTGAGATTGAATATTAGGTTGACAAAATGGCTGAGATGTTTACTTGAGGTTGAGTATCAAGATGATTGAATGACCAATATGTTTACTTGAGAGTATTATTGAGAAGTCAATTGCAGTCAAATGATTGCCAAGTTACTTGAGACTAAGTATCAGGCTGACAAAATGACCGAGATACTTACTGAGTGATCAAGATATTTACTTGAGGTTGAATATTGCTAAGAAGTCAATTGTAGTCAAATGGATGGTAAGTTACTTGAGATTAAGTATTAGACTAACATAATCACCAAAAAGTTTACTGGAGGTTGACCATTGAGAAGTTTCTCAAAGCTAAGTATTTAATTGAGGCAATTCGCTGAGTTCGATAGATTAAATTTCATCTACATCTAAGAAGCTTTTCAAAGTTGAGTATTTAATTGAGGTAGTTGGCCAAGTCCGATGTGTGACACCCTCTACCCCACACATATATGTACTAATAATAAAAGAAATAATTAAAAAAAATAAACTTAATTCAAGTTTTTAAAACATATTTAAATACAAGCCTTTCAAGAGGGTGGCAGGCTCAATTCACCTTTCTAGCATCATCATAAAACTTTTCTAAATAAATAATAAATTCACTTTGGCTCAAACAAGGCCATCTATAAAACCTTATACCCCAATGCCACATTCCATCAAAGCGTTGTGTTTCGACGTCCTTCAGCACATGGTTCCTTAAAGCAATTCACCTAGTCATCTGCTCCCCCGAACACAAAGTTCAAGATCATCATAGGATCCAAACACAAACAACACACAGGGAGTGAGTTATCACATTCCTAACTAATAGAGAAACAAGACAACTAGATATACATATCATATAAACCAAATAAAACTTAGTTACACGTAATTCACATAATTCCACCACTTTGTCATTCAAAGTTCACTTTTCAATCATCAATCACATTACACAATAATCACACGCTCTGATCAAGACATAATAACACATCAATTTCATAATAAACAATTAGCAAGTGCATGAGACAGTTATGCTAAGACTCAAGCCTATATGCAATGTGGTACCATGTTAGTGAAAAACCACCCTGGGCGCTTAGGAGTACATAACAAGACACACCAAACAATGGGTTTGTCAGGTGACTCTCACTAAGTAAGATCATAGGGAGACCAGTCAGGGTCACGATGTTTTGCAAGAATGCTCCAACCATATGGGATCAGCATAGGCTTAAAGGAGTACTCAAACCCGGTGACCCCCAAGGCCTACACTTTGAAGAGTCCGTCAGGGCCTCTCCCTCCTGATTCAGGTCCAACCCCTAAAATCATTTTAGCACACAGACACTGCTCGTGAATTATACAATACCCATGACCTCACACTCGTGTGTTAAACACGTACAACATATTGAACTACAATTTAACACTGGTTCCTAAATAGGAAACCTACACTTTCTCTTTAACACTGCGCATTTACACTTTTCTCAAGATAACACTGGTCAGGTTATTGTACAATTCTCAACTTACAACACAAATAATGTCACATCAAGAGTTAATCACACACTTATTCACAACCAAAACTCATTCACAATTTCACATCTCATAATGTCACAATCCACCATCACATGTTTTCACGTATCTCACAATTCAACACATGTTCTACTTTACACTTTTACTCAATCTCAATAACAATATTATAATCTCAAGGCAACATATTATTCCATAATTCATCACATATTTCATTTATAAACACTGCTCATGAATTATACAATACCACGACCTCACACTCATGTTTCAAACATGTTTAACACAATTGCGCTACAATTTAACACTGGTTCCTAACTAGGAACCCATACTTTCTTTTTAACACTGTGCATAAATAATTTTCTCAATATCAACAATGGTCGGGTTATTGTATAATTCACAACTCATAACTCAATACACACATCTCAATACACATGTATCTCAAATCTAAACATAGTATTCTCAAACTTCAACACTTGAATAATTTTTGGAATCACACAATAACAACACTACAACATTATTTACATAAAATATTAATATAAATAAATATATAACTAAATCTATATATATAAATCCAGCAACGTATATCATATTTGATCATGAATTTTAAGAAAGTTTTCAATGTACCAATTCTAAATAATTATATAAACACTTTCTCATATATATAAGTATACATGAATTCATATATATATATATATAAATTATCTAAGAATACAATACATAGTCTATTAGAATTCTTTTCTCAATTTCAAATATAATATCAATTTTAAACTATAAAAAAACTAAAAAGCATGAAAAGGGGAAAAAATACAAACTCAATATCTCCTTACTTAATTTCATCAACTACGGTTCACACTCAACACAAGAGCACATTAATTTCACAAAAATTTCTCATTGGGACATCAAATGATTCATCAAACATATATAATTTATATATAACTCATAGTTATAATTATAAGGATAAAGTAAAAATTGTAGAAACACCCCTAAACCCATTCCAATTGATACTCTAAGGATCCCTGCACATGTTCTCACTAATCCCCAATCGTGAATAACTCATCCCTTACCTCTGAGCGGACTCACGTGTCTTCAACCAGCGATAGCAGCATCTCTAGTGATTCCCTGAGATTCCTTCAGTTATTCCTCCGACTGCTCCGATAGAATTTCCAAACGTCAGAGAGACGGAGAAGAGATTGAAACCTCCACTTGTACTGTCTTCATGTGATTCCTTTTTCTCCCTCCACGAATATTATCTCGCAAATCCCAACGGTGGAAGTGTGCGCAATTGAATTTCGAACAATATATCCAAATTTCATGAAAATCCAACGGTTAACGAAGCCGGGATCATAATTTTACCTAGAAAATTTTGGGTTTCGGCGGGAAATTAAAAGGCTACAATGCGAAGGGTTTCCTATAAGCTCAGACATGATTTTGAAATTCCCAACGGTGAGAATGCATGCTCGGAATTGGGTTGTAAACCTGGTGTTTAAATTTCACGACGATCCAACCCAACGGTGAATAAGTCTGAGATCATCGTTTTTCTGAGACAGGTTTAGTAAGCTGCGGGAAAAAGAAAGGGTTTTGAGAGGAGGAGGGGAAAAACGAAGATGAGAGGTAGAGGAGGCTAAAGAGTCAGTCTGAAAAACCTAGCATGTTGCTATTTATAATTAGGGGCATTTACAATCTATTATTTACTCTATTTATTTATTTTTATTATTTTTACTAAAAAAATTTAAATTTATTTATGAAAAAAATGGGATGTTACATGATGGGTTAAATTTCATCCTACATCAATTTTAAATCTTTTTATGATTAAATTAAAATATTTGTTTCCCCTCAAAATTTATTTAAACTAAACTTGCTTGCCAGAAGTAACGAGTTTTTTTTTTCCTTTTTTAATGTTTTTTTTACCGAAACAATGTTTAAGGGAATCGGAAATTAATTTATACCCTTATGCATACATATCTTTGTAACTTATCAATTAAGTATTTGTTAAATACAAATTTCATGATAAAAGAAAAACTTTATTAAAAATGATAGCTGTTTAGTTAAATATTTAAAAATATAATATAATAAAACATATCAGATTAATGCCAAAAGAAATAGTTGAATTTAAAATGAACTACTCAGGAAGTAATTTATTCCTTTGCCGTTGGCAACAAGTATCCAAACTCCTATGATTTCGTGAAGAAATTCAGAGTCGAACAAGTGGAAGAAATTGAAAAGAATACCAAAAATTTAAAAATTCATAATGCGTTTTGCTTATTTTATTGTTATTTTTAGTTAACTTTATGAGATTTTTTTATTTTCACTTTTTTCTTTTCAAATGAATTATCAAAAACAAGAAATAAAATAATAATATATTTTATAATTATTACTAAAAATATATTAATTAAGTGAAAGAATAAAAGAAGGTCAAAACATGGTTCCCATGGGACTTGACACTTGAGTGAGTGACTGTTGTGAAAAGAATAAAAGAGATTGATTTAAGTTTCAATTGAAGTTAGGTAACAAACAAACAAAGACAAATTAAAGAAGGTCTAAAAATCTAAATACAGCAAAAGTCCAAGAAAACAATCAAGGGGTAAATGCCCCGAGGAAAAAGGGTCACCGGATACGTTAATAACAACTTTTTTTTTTGCTGGAAAAAAACAACAACTTACTTTTGTAGTTTATTCAATTAGATTCTCCTTCTCATCGTTTTTTTTATACAAAATACTGTTTTTTTAATATTAAATTCAAATTTGATATACTAAATACAAATTTATACACCAACACCTATCACTATGAATGAATCAGAAATTAAGGTTATTCAAGAACATCAATAAGTAGCCTGTTATGAATAATAAGGGACCCTGATCCAACACCTAATTGTATTATAAACATATTATTAAGATATTTAAACCTTTAATTACGAGAAAACGTGACAGTATCTTTTTAATGATTCAATAATATATAATTAACATAAAAATAAATAATTGGGCATCCTTTGATATAGTGCAAGAGGTATTGTCTATTGATAATATGATTATTTCATTTGTAGTCGCTGATTGATTCCGAAAATCATTCAGAATAATCAAATAACAAATGCTTCTGTCAACCGCAAAATTGGAGCCAAATTTATTATTATATCAATTATCGATAATTATAGCCGTCCTCGTCCGGGCATAGCGACAGTAAATGAGAATGTTAAAAGTAGAAAAAAATATTAAATAATGTTATTTTTTTCTACAAAATTACAGATATTTTTGTATAAACAGAATCCTATTTAAATCAAATAAAATTATTATGATCATGTACAATAATATTCTCCATCAACCTGTTTAAAACTATCAATATAAATTCTTAGAATAATGTTTACTCTGTCATGTTAACAATTTTTTAATTTATGATTATATATTTAATATATAAACAACTAAAAAAGCTTTCTAATTTTTTCGATAAGGTATTTAACAGCACTTGTTATTATTTATTTGGCGGTATAAACACTGGTAGAACTATTAAAAGGCATTGAAGTTGTGACACTACACTTTAATGATCAAAATGCAACTTTGCATATGGTTCTAGCAATGGCAAATGACAAAGCAGTTTTATAAAGAAAAATGTCTCCATCTGCCGCTTTCGCCTTGCATTCGTTGCCTTAGATGATAAGGAAATTTTAAAATAAATTATAAGAGTGAATGGTAGTACAACACTGTCTATAATAGATACATTACTCATACTAATATAGTTTGATTACCATTACCTTGTCACTTTCACGACATGAACATGAGCAATACTGAAAAGAGGGGTAAAAATTCATTTGATCGATGGATTCATATTACGTAAATGGCTTTGAAAAAGAATAGTTGAAGCAAGACTATCCCACTTTCATTCCCCACCTATTTTAGTGCCATGCCAATTACATTGACACTTCTTTTGCAAAGTTTGAGTCGGCTAAGAAGCTTAAAGATTTGTTTTTGGGAAAAATGTAAATTATATTAAACCCAAAATGATACAACAATAAACGGGGCATATTCCGCAGCTAGAGAAAATTAAAAGTCTCCCTAATACAAGAAGGCCTATATCAAGATGTTAAAACAAATGCAACAGATGCGCTTGTCTATACATAAGAAACTTAATCTTGTTAATAACCTCTATAACAGAAAATTGATAATCTTTAAAAATCAGCTTGTTCCTAGACATCCAGATGCAGTAGACTGTAATTGCTATAGCCAGACAACGAAATTTTTCTTGAACACCTGATGTGGATCTGTCCCTAATTAAAGAGTCAGTAATGCACTGCAAAGAAGTGAAACGCCTGCGGAAAGGAGCCAAATCACAAATGTGAGCCCAAACTTGGAGAGATTTCCTGCAAGAAAAGAACAAATGAGCATTTGACTCAGCCTCATTTGAACATAAATGGCAGAGGGAACCCTTGTTCAAAAAAGCAACTTTGTCAAGAGTAAGCAGCCGGTTCCTTTTAGCAAGCCATAGAATGAAAGACATCTTAGGGGGGATTGTTGGGTTCCATATAACAGAACACCAACTAACAGTAGACTTGGCACCTCTAATGTATTCATAAACTTTGTCAACAAGCAATTGTTCATTGGTGCTCTAAGATTGAATCCTCTTTTTGGCCTCTTCCGTACTTAGCTCTTTGGAGAAAATAAAGTCCCTTATTTTAATGATTTTCTTTATCAAAACTGAATCTGATGAAGAAGTATTGTAATTCCACACATCATTCCCTCTGAAATAGTAATGGTGAACCCACCAAACCCATAGAGAATCTTTCTTACAATGAAAGTCGCACAGGATACGAGAAAGAAGCGCAAAGGGAACACCCAAGCATCTAAAAGGGAAGTCACCCAAGCTAAATCCAGTAAGCTGCTGAATATGAGAAAGTTCATGAGGCCTAATACCGGCTAGTATATGGCAGATTTATCAGAGCTGATGGAAAGCCCTGAAACCCTATAGAAGTGCTGAAGCTTGGCAAACATAGTTGAAACAGAAGGGATATCTCCTCTAGATAGAAGCATAATATCATCTGCAAAAGCCAAATGAGATAGTTGAATACCTGCACAGTTGGGATGAAATTTAAAATTGGCATCATCCTTGAGGCTGCTCATATCTTTGGAAAAGTACTCCAAACAAAGCACAAACAAATAAAGGGAGAGAGGATCCCCTTGTCTAAGACCCCGCTGCCCTTTGAAGTGGCCATAAATGGATCCATTGACTGCCACACTAAAGGAAGTGGAAGAAACACATTCCATGATCCAAGTACAAAACTAAGCAGGGAAGCCAATGGACTTAAGCATCCAATCCAAGAATTCCCAGGAAATGGAATCATAACAAATTACAGCAAGATATGGGTATAAAATGGTTGACCTGGGAGGCCTGATCATGCTTAGGAATAAGCGCAATACTAGCATGGTTGATCTGCTTTAAAAATTTTCCATTTGTAAAGAATTCATTAACCGCCTCAAAGATATCATCACCAATGATATTCCAAGTCTTCTTGAAGAATAAAGCATTGAAACCATCTGGCCCTGGAGCTTTATTGTTATCCATCACAGAAATAATGTTCCAAACCTCTTGCTTAGAAGTAGGACAAAGTAAGGCCGCAAAGCAATCGGTGGGAACCTTAGGACCCCTGTTGCATATCGAAATGGAAGGAGTTTGGGTCAGTTCATGAGCACTAAACAAATTCCTAAAGTGATTCACAAAAGCAAGGGCAATTTCATCTTGGGAGGAAGTGTTATGCCTATCCTCTAGCCTTATGGCAGCAATAAACCGGCAGTGCCTGTTGCGCTTGATTAAAGCATGAAAAAATTTGGAGCATTTATCAGCCTGCAGGAGATATCTATTTTTGATGAGCTGAGCGAACTTCATAGACTCCGCTTTTCTAAGCATAATGGTCTGCCCTCTAGTGCGGTTTGCTAGAGCAAGAAGGGAATGGTCCTGAGGATTTTGCTTTAGAGAATTAAGCACACTGTTATATTCAGCCTCAACTAGCTCCACTCGGTTGGAGATGTTGCTGAACTCCTGCTTAAAAAGATTCTTCAATGGAGCTTTAAGAGCTTTCAATTTCTTACAAACCTTGAACATGCTACAGCTATGAATATTTTGCTTCCAGCCATCTGCAACAATTCTTGATAAATTTGGATGATCCACAATAGCATTGTTGAATTTAAATGGAGAATTACCTCTAGGCACTACCAACTCAGTGGTGACAACTAGAGGAGTATGGTTAGAAATAGAAATAAACTCCATAACTTCACAAGCAGAATTTCCAAAGGAATTGAACCAGGCCTGATTACATAAAGCTCTATCCAGTTTGCTCCACACCCTGCCATTAGTCCACGTGTACAAGGGGACATGAGAGTTGATGCTCCCCAGCCCCAGGTCAGAACAACAATCAGCAAAATCTTGCAACTCATAAGCATTGGGCTCAGCTCCATTGAAACGGTCAGTGGGAGACAGAATGGAGTTGAAGTCACCAATAAGGAGCTAGGGGCAGTTCATATTAGCATTGATACTATTTAGATTTATCCAAAGAGATCTTCTTGCCACAATGGAGTGAAGACCGTAGATGAATGAAACCTGAAAGTGCTTGGCAGTGGTTTTACAATCAATAGCACAGTGAATCAATTGGGCATTTGACTCCAAAACAGAAAGATGGATCTTATCCTGCTTCCAGAGGATAAGAATTCTGCCAGCATTATGAGAAGCGAAGTTATGGGTGAAGTGTCAGTCACCAAACTTTCTTCTCATGATTTCCTCAACTGAAACCTTATTCAACTTAGTTTCCAACACAGCCATGACGTTAACTTCCTTGCAGCGAAAGAAGCTCTGCATCGCATGATGCTTCAGAGGCAAATTAAAGCCTCTGATGTTCCAAGAGGCAATGATCATGGATTCGGACGGGAGGAAGCCTCTCAACCCTAGTTACAGCTTTATGATTTCTTCCTCTTTGGACATCAGCGTGCATATCCTCAGTACGGGTTGTCTTTATGAGTTTCACTTTTTTACCTTTTTTCTGGTGTTTTGTTTTCACCTAAACAAACCCCTCTTCTATAGGATCACCAAACTCAGTGTTCCCTGTTTCTTTGAGGTCAGAAGAATTATGAAGGACAGGAACATGATTTGCAACCAGGACATGTTTTCTGTGAGGAGGGACAGACAGATTAGTCTGAACAGTCTTTGGATTATCAGAGGGGCCTGCTGTATTGGTATGTGGGGGCATTGTTGAATCACCCACTTGTGGCTAATCCAAGGTGGGGGAGGATGTGATAAGAGCAGACTTATTCGCAGCGACAGTTTTACAATTAGTGAGGCGGTGCCCAATCATCTTGCAGTGAGTGCAAAAAAAAGGTCTATTTTCATACTCAATCTTTTGCACAAAAGTCATCCTTGTAGGAAGTCTAAATTGCACTTCATCGATGAGCTCCAAAGAAGCATCAACCTCAACTAAAGCTCTAGCAAAAGAAATAGACCCCTTAGAAGCAGTAAGATGGTCAGATCGAATGGGCGAACCAATCTTGGATAGGATTTTCCCTAAGGCTTGAGGATTCCAAAGCTCCAGAGGAAGATTTCTGAGTTTAACCCAAATAGGGATCTTGCTTAGCTCCTCATTGCCAAAGTCAAAGAATGTTGGCATAACCTTCAGAAGTATTTAAAATGGTCTATTTTGAACCATAACTCTAAGCCATTAGATTAATCTTATTCCATAGGTTAAATTTACATCCTCTACACCAGATTATTGCTCCCCCAAACCTCAACTGTTGCGGCTCTATCTCTGTTGTAATTTTTCCATCATTGCATCTCCCTATCTCCTTCTTCCACTTCCCCAATGGTTACTATTTTCAGAACCCCAACCTTTCAACGTCAACTCCGCCACACCCCACCAAGTCGCCAAAACCCTAGTGAGAAGCCAACATCACACACCCTAAGCGAAGAAGCATTCCTCTTTTTGCAAAAAAAGGAAGCACCACAACGATACATGGAACGACCCCAAATGCCATTACATGAAACACCAAGTCTTTAACGTGAAAATATTCATTTTGAGTCCCTTTAAAACTCTTGAATTAGTTTAATGAATGAAAATGCATATAATTTTTTCATGAGTACGAGCATGTCATATAAACTTCATCTATAAAAAAAGATCCTCAAGTCATAAAATATAAAGGTATGCATGCCCCAAGGCACTACATCAACAAACCTCAAACAAATATCCAAACAAAACTCAAGGGTACAATTCAAAGAAATAAATACAACATATATACATGAAGATATATAAATCCTAAGTTGGTCCCCACAAAGACAAAACATAAATAAATGACAAAGGATCTAATCTCGCCCCTAATTCCACCACCAAGTCCACATCAACCATGAGTGACATGCTCCTTAGCGGCTACATCATAATTTTCTCATTAGAGGCTACATCATAATCTGCTCTCATATCAAATGACACGATCATCACATTCAATAGAAAACGTAAGGGTAAACTCATTTTAAAAGGAAACAACATATAAAAAGAAAATATAAGATCAAGATGTTAAAAAGAGATATAGAAATCCTCCATTTTTCCACTAGTCATATACTAATACAACTCCTTAGGTAACACATCATTCTCAAGTCACAATTATCAATGCACATGTCTAACTATCATGTTATGTCATGTTGTCTCTTTACTCCTGGAAGATTTCACCTTTTGAGTGATTAACCTAAGTACATCCCTTACCATAGTTGTACTCTATGATCTAACCATTTGAGGAGACTTAAATTAATCTTGCAGAAGAAGTGTGGTTTTATCGAAAATGGATGAGCGTAGGTAGTGGCTTACCTTTGTAAGGTTTGCAAAGACCTTAACCTATCTAGGGATTCACCTACCCATCCATTCTATAGGCCTATTCAGCATTAGTCACCACGACAACCTCCAGTACTAGGTTGAGGGCCTTCTTAGCACCCCCCAACTTATGAGCCTACTCACATGCAATATCATTCATTAATGCATGCATGTTATGATCCTTCAAATCAATATCGTACATCATCACAAATTCATTCACCAATCTCAACATCATAAGATGTTATAACATCATAGACTCATCATTCAATACGTTCATCACACTCATGAACCCACAATAGTTCAATAAACATAGCAAAACATTCCAAAACCTTGAATTCTTGCAAACAACTCATCAAAAACTCATATGAATGTGAATCTCATGATTTCAACAAAAATTCAACTCTAATAATAAAATAACATAATCTCAACCACATCTCATATCATCATGAATTCATTAAAATTTCAAAATAGTTAATTTTTGCAAGGAAAACAAGCATTAATCACATCCACTTCAAAAATGATCACTAGAATCAAAACTAATCATCGGACTCAAAATGGTTATTGGACTCAGAATTGATCATTGGACTCAAAACTAATCATTTGACTCAAAATGGTCATTGGACTCAAAATGGTCACTAGACTCAAAACTAATCACTGGACTAAAAATGCTCTCAAAACTGATCATCGAACTTAAAATGATTATTGGACTCAAAAACTAATCATTGGACTTAAAACTGATCATCAGACTCAAAATGATTACTAGACTCAAAAATTGATCATTGGACTCAAAACTAATCATCAGACTCAAAATGGTTACTAGACTCAAACTAATCATTGGACTAAAAATGGTCACTGGACTCAAAATTAATCATCGGACTCAAAATGGTTACTAGACTCAAAAACTTATCACTGGACTCAAAATGGTCACTAGACGCTAGACACGAAATGGTCACTAGACGCTGGATGCAAAAGTGATCACCGAACGTGAAAATGGTCACTGAATGTAAAAATAGTCATTGGACACGAATTAGGTAGAATTTCAAATTTTTTGTAGAATTGTCTCTTATGGCTTCCAAATCATCCCAAAACAAACTCAAACTCTTTCCCATCAATTCCAAATACATAAACAACATCAAAAAACTTCACAAATAGGAACTTTTAATCAATATTCATCAAATAAATACCAACCCAAATTTTAGAACTCAAAACCTCAAATGTTTAAACTTCCATTTTATAACAACATATGGTTCATTTTCTAGAAACCTTGAAACCAATTCACAGAAACCTAAGCATAGAAAAGGATAAAGCTTCCCTTACCTATCAAACCCAAGGTGATGACTCTTTGAAGAAGAAAGGAAAAAGGAGTAAGCTTTAGGTCCAAGTGAGGAAATTTCCTTCAATCCCACAACAACCACACTAAACTAGCATCAACTCAATCCCAAAGCCAACCAAAAACAAAATCAAAACCCCTTAAAATCAAGATTTTTCATGGAAGTTCATGGTTGGTTTGGGGAAAACAAAAATGAACTCAAAGAGAGGAAGAAAGAGAGATTATCTCTCTTAGGGCCAGTCAACAACCACTGAAGGGAGGAGAAAAAACCTTTTTTTTTACACAATACCAAAGTTCAAAGTTCTCTAATGGTGGTTTCTTGGAAAATAGAAAATTGTGAAAAGAAGTGTGTCAAGAGAGAGTTTCAACACAAATCAGCATTTTAGGGAGATATATGGTTGGAAAGGTTTTTCCTTCCTACACCTAAGTATCTGCTAAACACACATTCCTTTCACTAACCATCACAAGTCCATTTTTCTCTAGGACCAAACTCACCAAAAACTCACTAAATACATACAAATATAAGCAAAACACCATCACATCAATCATTAATTAATTATAGGCACTCAAATATAAATTTAATTAGTCTTACAATTTAATTAAATCACTTGAACAACCAATTACGAAAACACAACATTACAATACGATTCGCGAGTAGGTCATAACCGAGGCAATTCACTTCAAGCAACACCATGGTTCCATTCCACCCCATGAACCACCCCACTATCATCGCATGCAGTAGGAAAAAACTGCATTGTCGACACCGACTCAAATAGTCGCCCAATGTCGTTGCTCAAGCACTATAGGAGATGGCCAAATAGAGGGATTGGTCGACAGTGTTTAGGCACTTTGTTGTAGTGTTGTTACATAGATTCTTGGGGATTCTCAAAAGGATCATGAGGTGTTGTTTTGTTTTCAAAAAGGTTAATGGGTGAGTGGGTGTGTCTTTTTTCTTTTCTATTGTGTTGTTTATTAGTTTTCAGGTCTAAAAATGATGCAAGGGATCACATGGTGATTGTAGTGGGGAGAAAGGTGAGGAAGATGTGGCGAAGGATGTACGGCGTGGAGGTTGGAGGTGGTGAGCATTGAACGGAGGAGGATTATAGTAGTGAAGAAGAAAAAAATATAGTGTGGAGGGTGTATGATAATAATTTGTAGTTCAAATTAATCTGATGGCTAAAATTAGTGGTGCACCAAGCACCACTTATGAGGTGGTTAGTGTTAGCCCTGGACTTTGTTTGAAACTTATGTTTGTAAACTTTAATCCAAACATACACTTATTGGAAAAGTGGATTAGTGAGGAAAAAATGTCAAATTGCAAAAAAGGATTTTAGAATGTGATTAAAAAATAGAGAAAATGAATTATGAAAAGATATCGCCTAAAAAATAGGTGTAAATATATATCTTTTACTTAAATTAGCATAATGCTATCTACCTCAAAATAGAAGTGGGATAAAGAATTGTATGGGAAGATAAATGATAGAATTCCATTGTTTCTCTGTGAATGTCTTAACATTTTATATATTTGAATAACCTTTTTCTTTTCTTCTGTAGAGTGATTTTCTTTTTAATGTTTTTTGTCTTTATAAAAATCGTGAACTATGACACGATTCTCTTTAATCTTTAGAGGACCGTTGTTAATGTATGATGGTATGATCTATGTTAGTCTTATCATTTATTTATTAGGAAAAAAATGCGTTATGTAACATACAATCTCTTAAATTGTTATTTTAAAACAACAAGTTATTGGTTTGAGTAGTCCTGAACTCAGTCCCTGATGTATCATCATTTTCTCCTATTTCTTAACACTTTTTGTCACCATTTTAATTACTGATTAGCCTTAATTGTCAAATTAATTATGTAGTTTTATCATTTGGGCCTATTGGACTAATTTTGTGTTTTTAATTTAATTTTAGGAGAATTATAAGCAATTGGGCTTGAATCCGGAATTGGGCTTGGACTTGAAGAGAGCAAATAATTTTATCAAATCTTATCTTATCTAGATTTTATCTAATCTAGATATTATTTCATCTAGATCTTATCTTATCTTATCTAGATTTTATTTCATCTAGATTTTTTATTTTATCAAATCTTATCTTATCTTGTCTAGATTTTATTTTATTTATGGGCTTGAACTTAAAACAGATTTGTAAGCTTTGGGGCTGAGAACTATATAACAGCACCAAGGTTCTAGTTTAGGTTCTTCTCTCTTCTCTCTTCTCCTCTCTCTCTTCTTTCGTTTTTAGTTTTAGGCTTTTCTTCTTTTAGACACTTTTTCGTTTTGCAATTCCAGTTTTTACTTTTCGTTTTAGCAACAAAATTTTGTTCTTCAATCTATAATTTCGTTCTCTATTGATTAATGGAAGACTAAGTCCTCAACGTTGTTTTCTCTTGAGGATCAAGCACAATTCTCTTTGAGGTTCTATTATTACTGTTAAATTATGTTCAGTTTTTCCTCTTCACTAATTACTCTGAATTTGTTGCTATTAATTCTTGCTTTCTTAGTGCTTCATTAATTGTCTCTGCGCTTAAGTTACGTTCATGCTTAATGACATAATGAATGCCTTATGTTAAATTTTGCTTAGTAATTTAATTTAGGGTTGGATTAAGTGGTTGAACTGAATAAGGATAAACTCTCGTAACCTAGGATAAGAGACTTGCTTGTGAATCAAGGGAAAGCAACATGTTTTAATTATGATATTTTCTAATTCATATATGTTTGTTGTTTAATTTACAAAAGCAAACAACCCCCCCCCCCCATTCGTTACTATTTTCCTACTATTTGTTATGAACATTTGGTGTATCATTGCTTGTTGGGAAACGACCTAGGATCACTTCCTAGTTACTGCATTTTAATGTTTATTTGATTCAGGTACGGCCTCGATCAAATTTGGCGCCGTTGCCGGGGAGCAGTGGTCCAAAGGTTCATAATAGCTAGTAATTCGTGTTTTATGTTTAGTTGTTTTACGTTTACTTCTTTTGTTTAGTGTGTTTGTGTCGTGTTAGTGTGGTATTAGTATGTTGTGTTAGTGTGTTATTCTGTTTTATTTGATGTCCTGTTTTTCAATTTAGTAGTACCCCTTGTTCAGCGTTTCCCCTGTTTTAGTTTTATGTTTTGCTGTGAATAGTGCTTATCGACGAAATTAGAGACTGATTCAGTGTTACTGTTCACACAACATTACATTAGCGACGACTGTTTACAATTTAATTGGCGATTTTTGTTTTGATGGTTAGGGTTGTTATTTTTGGCTGAATTTTTGTGTGGTGGGTTCTTTTGATTCATATTTTGTGTGAAAAATACCAGGAACACTTGGTGTGGCTGGATTTGAGAGATTCAAAAAAATTTGAGAACTTGTGTTTAGCAAAACTTCAAACGGCCATAACTTTTGCTCCGGGTATCAGAATAACTATTATTATATATGCATTTGGGGTAGAAAAATATTTCCCATATTGTGAAAACTTGTTTAAGCTGGTTGGGGACTCCCAAACTCCAAAAATCAGTCGTTTACTATATTTTTTTTTTATTTTTTAAGTATTATTGTCCAATTTTTCTAAACTTTTCTTAGGTAGTTTTCATAGTTAGACTTTGAATTTTTGTCTGAAAATTTGTGTGGTATCTTTTCATGATTTTAGGATGTTCTTCACAAAATCTCAGCTCATTTTGAAATCATTTGAGTATAGTTGTAGTTTTACCCCCTTGTTAGGTGCTTGTTGAGAAACACATTATTTGCTGCATATAGTGCATGACTAGGGGAAATTCAGGCGATTTACAACCCTTTGATCCTGAAATAGATAGAACCTTTCATAGATTAGTTAGGCATAGTGTGCATCCTGATCATTCTATACATTTTGAGCATTCTGAGTATTCTGTTGCTAGTGATTCTGAATATTCTGATTTTGAGCATTCCACTACTAATTTTTATACTGAGAACATGGCTCAACCTCCACCTCGTGAGAGGACTCTTAGGGAGTTTCACTTATGAAAGCTTATGCATTCAATATCCTGATGAGGGTGTTCCATATGTTCTCAAGACTGGACTAATACATTTGCTGCCCAAGTTTCATGGTCTTGCAGGAGAAGATCCTTATAGGCATCTTAAGGAGTTCCATATTGTTTATTTCACCATGAAGCCCCCTGATGTCCAAGAAGATCATATCTTTCTAAAGGTTTTTCCTCATTCTTTGGAGGGAGAGGCAAAAGATTGACTATACTACCTTGCTCCTAGGTCTATTTTCAGTTGGGATGACCTTAAGAGGGTGTTTTTGGAGAAATTTTTCCCTGCATCTAGGACCACTGCCATCAGAAAAGACATTTCAGGCATCAGGCAACTTGGTGGAGAAAGCTTGTATGAGTATTGGGAAAGATTCAAGAAATTGTGTGCAAGCTGCCCTCACCACCAGATTTCTGAGCAACTTCTTCTTCAATATTTCTATGAGGGACTTAGCAACAAGGAAAGGAGTATGATTGATGCTGCCAGTGGTGGAGCTCTTAGTGATATGACCCCTGCTGAGGCTAGGAATTTGATTGAGAAGATGACTTCCAACTCCCATAAATTCAGTGCAAGAAATGATGCTATTGTTCTTAGAGGAGTCCATGAGGTGGCCACAGATTCATCTTCATCTACTGAAAATAAAAAGCTTGAAGGAAATCTTGATGCCTTGGTCAACCTAGTAACTCAGCTTGCCATGAATCAGAAATCTACACCTGTTGTAAGAGTTTGTGGTCTATGTTCTTCTACAGATCACCATATAGATCTTTGTCCTTCTTTACAGCAATCTGGAGTCAATGAGCAACCTAAAGCTTATGCTGCAAACATTTATAATAGACTCCCTCAGCAGCAAAACCAACAACAACAAAATAATTATGACCTTTCAAGCAATAGATACAATCCAGGTTGGAGGAATCATCCAAATCTGAGATGGACAAGTCCTCCACAACAACAACAGCATGTCCCTCCTTTTCAGAATGTTGCTGGTCCAAGCAAGCCATATGTTCCTCCTCTAATGCAGCAACAGCAGCAGCAGTCACAACAAAGACAACAAGCAACTAAGGCTCCTCCTCAACCTTCCTTAGAAGAGTTAGTGAGGCAAATGACCATCCAGAATATGCAATTTCAGCAAGAGACAAGAGCCTCCATTCAAAGTCTGACAAATCAGATGGGGCAGATGGCTACTCAGATGAATCAAGCTCAGTCCCAAAATTCTGACAAATTGTCTTCACAAACTGTGCAAAATCCGAAAAATGTGAGTGTCATCACCTTGAGGTCTGACAACCAAATTCAAGTGCCTCCACCAGTAGCAACACCTGCACCTGAACCTATCAAACTTCATTCTATACTTAAAAAAGAGGATGAGATAGCTGCACAAAAGAGAAAGCTTCCTAACAAAAATTTTCATGCAAGTGGACCTTCTTCTAGTAATTCTGACTTACAGCAGCATCCTATCCCTCTTCCATCCCACCTAGAGCAATTCCGAACAAAAAAATGGAAGAAGCAGAAAATGAGATCTTGGAGACCTTCAGGAAAGTAGAGGTGAACATACCTCTGCTAGATGCCATCAAGAAGATTCCAAGATATGCCAAGTTTATAAAGGACATGTGCACCCACAAAAGGAAGCTCAAAGGCAATGAAAGGATTAGCATGGGTAGAAATGTGTCAGCATTGATAGGTAAATCTGTTCCTCACATTCCTGAGAAATGTAAGGACCGAGGTACTTTCTGTATACCTTGCATTATTGGGAACAGTAAATTTGAGAATGTCATGCTAGATCTAGGAGCATCAGTTAGTGTAATGCCTCTGTCTATTTTCAATTCTTTATCTCTTGGACCTTTGTAATCTACAGATGTGGTGATTCACTTGGCAAATAGAAGTGTTGCTTACCCCGCAGGTTTCATAGAGAATGTGCTGGTTCGGGTTGGTGAACTTATTTTTCCTGTTGATTTTTATGTTCTTAATATGGAAAAGGAATTTCCCATGGTTCAGTTCCAATTATTTTAGGCAGGCCATTTATGAAAGCAGCCCGAACCAAGATAGATGTTTATGCTGGCACATTGCCTATGAAATTTGGTGATATTGTTATTCATTTTAACATTCTTGATGCCATGAAACATCCATCTGAGGATCATTCTGTTTTTTGTGCTGAGATAATTGATCAGATTGTTGATAATTATATGTTTGATTTTGATTCTGTTCTTTATGGTAGGAAACATCCATTTTTATCTAATCTGCATACTTGTCATTCCTTATGCATTGAATATGAATCTGAGTTTGAATTTGATCTTGTGTCTGATTTTTATGCTAAGAATGAATCTGAATTTGATTCTGGTTCAAATTTTCTGGGTGTTGTACCTCTTGATGTTGATTTTTTAGAGTCAGAATGCACTAACCATGTTGCAGGAAGTACATATACTTCTGACTTGCTTTATGAGGTACAAGCTGAGAAACCTTTTTCTTCTCCTACCATGGTTCCTCCCACTGTTCAGCCACCACCCACACCAGAGTTGAAGCCCTTACTAGCAACCCTCAAATATGATTACTTGGAGGACAAGGAAAAATTTCCAGTGATCATCTCTGCCTCCCTTGATGCTAAGCAAGAGGAAAAGTTGTTGCTAGTTCTCAAGAAGCACAAGAAAGCCATTGGATGGACTTTAGTAGACATTCCTGGTATTAGCCCATCTACCTGCATGCATAGGATACTTTTAGAGGATGGAGCTAAGCCAGTGAGGCAGCCACAACGGCGACTCAACCCCGTCATTCTAGATGTGGTGAAAAAGGAAGTGACCAAGCTCTTGCAAGCTTGAATCATCTACCCCATTTCTGACAGCCAGTGGGTGAGTCCAGTCCAAGTGGTTCCTAAGAAGACAGGTCTCACAATGATCAAGAATGAAAAGGATGAGCTTATTCCCACAAGAGTGCAAAACAACTGGCGAGTCTGCATTGATTATAGAAGGCTGAACCAGGTAACCAGAAAAGATCATTTTCCCTTGCCTTTCATTGATTAAATGCTTGAGCGCTTGGCAGGTAAGTCCCATTACTGTTTTCTTGATGGTTTTTCTGGTTATCTACAAACTCATATTGCTCCTGAGGATCAAGAAAAGACCACATTCACCTGTTCCTTTGGCACTTTTGCCTATAGGAGGATGCCCTTTGGCCTATGCAACGCCCTTGGTACCTTCCAGCGGTGTATGCTTAGCATTTTCAGTGATTTTTTAGAGAGTTGCATAGAGGTGCTTATGGATGATTTTACTGTTATTGGATCCTCTTTTGATACATGTTTGGATAGTCTGGATAGAGTTCTTAGTAGATGCATTGAAACTAACCTTGTGCTGAATTTTGAAAAATGTCACTTCATGGTAGAACAAGGTATAGTTTTAGGGCATATCATTTCCAGTAGGGGCATAGAAGTAGACCCTGCAAAAATAAATTTTATTTCACAATTGCCTTACCCCTCTTGCGTGTGAGAGGTTCGTTCTTTTCTTGGTCATGCAAGGTTTTATAGGTGCTTTATCAAGGATTTTAGCAAGGTGGCACTTCCACTATCCAATCTGCTGCAAAAGGAGGTGGAGTTTGATTTTGATGATCGGTGCAAAGAGGCTTTTGATTGCCTCAAGCGTGCGGTGACTACCACCCCTATCATTCAGGCACCTGATTGGACAACCCCATTTGAGCTAATGTGCGATGCATCCAATTACGCATTGGGGGTTGTCCTTGCTCAAAAGATCTCCTTACTTTAGCTTACTTCTTTTTCGCCATGACTTAGGGTGTTTTCTTTCTTCTGTCTCATTCTTTACTTTTATTGCACTTGTCCAAATTTTATTGATTGCTTTGGTTGTTCTTGATCTTATGATTGTGCTACATTGAGGACAATGTGTTGCTTAAGTGTGAGGGGGGGGGGGGGGAGAAGATTGTTCTTTAATTTTGTTGGGTATTCTAGTTTAATTTTATTAGGTTTTCTAGTTTAAGTTTGTTAGATTCTAGGTTAATTTTGTTATTTTGGTTTTATGTTTGTGTACAACATTGCATGTTCCTCTTTGAATTTTGGGTTATGTACAGGTAATGGGTAATTGTTTTTGAAATAGGAGTTTCTTGGCATTTTGTGAATTGAAACCCTTGTTTTTCTCTACATGTCAAGTTAGTTTTGAAGGTTCGAATTGAAAGTGATAGATTTACCCTTGGTGAGAATTTGAGTCATCATCATCTATTTTATTTGGTGTGTTTTGCCCCATTGATTGCTTGCACAATAGCCTTAGCTTGACTCTTGTTGATACTTCTTGCTTCACATGCATGCTGGGAGATGATTTAGGCATTTTATTCTTATAAGCCTCTAGCCAAATGAGCCTACCCTGAATTAATTCCTTTGATAGCCCATTTGAGCCTATGTTCCCCTTTCTTTGTTTTGAGCTCATTACAAGCCTTAAGTGAAAAACCATGATTTCACCCTACCCTTAAGGAATTTTGGACCTTTGGAATTGTTTTGGGAATAAGTGTGGGGGGGGGGGGGGGGGGGGATTTTTCCATGGGTGAAATTTTTCCGTTGGCCATGCTTGATGATGTATTTTGGCCATGCTTGATGTATATACATATATTGCCTAATCATTGTTTTATTTTTCAAATGCTTTCAATTGCTATTTTTCACGTTAAAAAAAAAAAGAAAAAAAAGAGAAAAAAAAGCGAAAAAAATAGAAAAAGAATGAAGTTGAATAAATGAGGTCTTGGTTTGAAGACTTGGATTGGTTTAAGGACTTGGTTGATTTTGTTTTGGGTTTACTTTTTAATTTTGGTTTTGGGGTTTACTACTTTTTCTTACTTCTCACTTATTCCCCATTGCTCCTCTATTCTTTTGGGTTTTAGCTACTATCCCATACTTTCATCTACCTTGTCCTTGGTCTCATTACAACCTTAAAAGACCTTTTGATCCTCATGTGCATGTGCTTGTGATGTGGTTGTCAATTTTAGAGTCTTGCCAAGTTTATGTGATGTTTGTTTTCATGGGTGCTCTGAGAGTAAACAATAGCCTAGACACTTGAGAGATAGAGTGCATATCTTGTGAGGCTTTATCACTTTTCATTCTTGAGCTGATTTATTATCTTTCCATGTTTGAGATGCTTGGTTGATTTTCATGACAACCTTGACTCTTTAACTCTTTACGTGTTGGATGTTACCCATTCTTTTCATTCCTTGAGATTCATTGAGAAATATATAATTGTTGTTGTGTCTGTTTGTTTCTCTTTAATGTCTCTGGATTTGTCCCTTGCTTTATTTTTTTTATTTTTCCCAGGAGTGCAAAAAGCTAAGTGTGAGGGGATTTGATGTGTCATCATTTTCTCCTATTTCTTAACCCTTTTTGTCACCATTTTAATTACTGATTAGCTTTAATTGTCAAATTAATTATGTAGTTTTATCATTTGGGCCTATTGGACTAATTTTGTGTTTTTAATTTAATTTCAGGAGAATTATAAGCAATTGGGCTTGAACTTGAAGAGAGCAAATAATTTTATCAAATCTTATCTTATCTAGATCAAATCTTATCTTATCTAGATTTTATCTAATCTAGATATTATTTCATCTAGATCTTATCTTATCTAGATTTTATTTCATCTAGATTTTATTTTACCAAATCTTATCTTATCTTGTCTAAATTTTATTTTATTTATGGGCTTGGACTTAAAACAGATTTGTAAGCTTTGGGGCTGAGAACTATATAGCAGCACCAAGGTTCTAGTTTAGGTTCTTCTCTCTTCTCTCCTCTCCTCTCTCTCTTTCATTTTTAGTTTTAGGCTTTTCTTCTTTTAGACACTTTTTCGTTTTGCAATTCCAGTTTTTACTTTTCGTTTTAGCAATAAAATTTCATTCTTCAATCTATAATTTCGTTCTCTATTGATTAATGGAAGGCTAAGTCCCCTGCGTTGTTTTCTCTTGAGGATCAAGCACAGTTCTCTTTGAGGTTCTATTATTACTATTAAATTTTGTTCAGTTTTTCCTCTTCACTAATTACTCTGAATTTGTTACTATTAATTCATGCATGCTTAGTGCTTGATTAATTGTCTCTACACTTAAGTTACGTTCATGCTTAATGATCGTTTATGAGTAATTGGTGTATGTGTTGCTTAATCACATAATGAATGCCTTATGTTAAATTTCGCTTAGTAATTTAATTTAGGGTTGGATTAAGTGGTTGAACTGAATAAGGATAAAATCTCGTAACCTAGGATAAGAGACTTGCTTGTGAATCAAGGGAAAGCAACGTGTTTTAATTCTGAAATTTTCTAATTCACATATGTTCGCTGTTTAATTTACAAAAGCAAACAACCCCCCCCCCCCCCCATTCGTTACTATTTTCCTACTATTTGTTATGAACATTTGGTGTATCATTGCTCGTTGGGAAATGACCTAGGTTCACTTCCTAGTTATTGCATTTTAATGTTTATTTAATTCGGGTACGACCTCGATTAGTCCCCTTAAGCAAAGTTTCAGGTTCGAGCCTTGTGAATGAAAAAAACATGATTGAGAGGGGAGACCCCATTAAAGGTGGTCAGTCAAGTTTCCTAACGAAGATTAGTCATCAATAAAGTTGGTGGATACTCCACATTAATGTTATGGTTACCCAAAAAAAATTGTTATTTTAAAGACATCAATGAAGAAATATTTATTTTTTCATCAATAAATAGATATTTAACATACTTTAAAATTTTGTTTTATTTTGAGATTTCCATATCATTTTGTGGAGAAAATTTTTGTGTTTAAATTGATTGTTTTATATGCATTCAATCCACAACTACAAGTGTACTTAATAAATTATTTAACAAGCTCCTGACAACATTTCCTCCCAAATAGTTGTCAATCAAAAATAGAATGTGAGTGTCATGACTTGGAGGGTTGACAAGAAGTTGAAACAAAAACAATAATGCAACTAACTATGAATTGAAGAAAAATAGTGTTGCAACAAGTTCAAAATGTCAAAAAATAAGTGCAGTGTAACTATCCCAATTCCTCTTCCTATCCCTTTTGCATCTAGAGTACCTCCTCCAAAGAGAGTTAAGTTAGATAGTGAGATGATGGACATTTAAAAAAAGTTTAGGTCAACATTCCACTCCTTGATGTCATCAAACAGATTTCCAAATATGCAAAGTTCATTAAGGAGTTGTGAAAAAATAAAAGAAACATGTTAGGTGATAAACAAGTGAAGAAGATGGGAAGAAATGGTTATGCATTAATTTGGAGTAGTAATGTTTCCTCCATTATTCAACCCACCATGTCATAGAAGTGCAAAGATCCTGACACTTTCACTCTCCAATCTACCATAGGCGAGTGCAAATTCACAAATGTCATGATAAATTTAGATGCTTCAATTAATGCCACGCCTTCCTCAATGTATAGATCCTTGCATCTTGGTGATTTGAGGCCAACCAAAACCATTAGAACTTGAAACTTGATGACATTAGCTCCAATTGGACGAAAAGGGTGTGATTGTAGTGTTTTTAACAATTAAAAGACTTAATTTAAATTTTCAATAATTGAGGGATCCAATTGAACTTTTAATAATAATTAAGGGACAAATTGTATAATTAAGCCTTTAAACTTTGATGGCTTTTTGTTGTGGTGAAAATGTTTCCTATACATTAAGTTGACTAATTTAAATGCCAAAAAGTGGTTGTTGATTGGTGAAACTTGAATCCATGTGTCAAACCATTGGACATGACGGGTACGAAGGTGTCGTATCTAGGATCACAAGGGAATCCAAGTATATTGCGATGCAAAGTTGTTTGTGTGAGTTAAACTTGGATCCTTAAGTTAGACCATTGAAAATGATGGTTACAAAGAAGTTGTATCTAGGACCGTAGGAAATCCAAGTATATTGTTTAGTTGTTGTCTGTGAATATGCACATAAGTTGAGGATGTTTGGTAGTCCCTTAACAAAATTGTCAGATTACTATCACCAATAAAATTCACCTTTTCCAAGTAGCCATTTCTCAATCTTTCAAAAGCCATTATTAACTCATTTAAATGTTTTTATACATTTTCCAACATCAAAGATTTATTCACAACAACATATAACATCACCTCAACAATAATAACTTCACCTCATCAAAAATACCTCGACAACAACATTATCATCTCAACATTAATACACTCACCTCAAATTCTTGTTAAAACACCTCAATTTAAGAAAAAGGCAATATAGGCTAATACACCTTTGAACACCTCTCCTTAGGCGAAAATCAATTTCACTTAAGTGTCCTTGTGTAAGCAAAATCCATAATCGCTTAAGAAAAAATTGGACAGAGACTCATCGAGTCTCAGACCTTCTCCTCGCTTAAGCGAGAAACCAACCTCACTTAAGCACCCTCTCTCATTTAAGCAAGAACCAACCTCGCTTAAGTGAAAATTGAATAGAGACTCATGAAGTCTCTATCTCTCCCCTTGCTTAAGCGAGAATCCCAACTCGCTTAAGCAAGTGAGCAATTCATGAATGTTGCATAATCACTCTTCTAAGCCATCCAAGACTTCCCGTCATGCACAAACCCTTAGAAACACATTAATGCAAGATTTTACATCAACCAAAAACATTCACAAACATTTCAAGATCTCATGCATATATCAAAGCAAGGTAGAGATTCCCTTACCAATGGATCTCAAAACTTAGGTTTTTGAGGAAAAGAAAGAAAAGAGAAGCCTTGAGCTCAACAAAATAGGGCTTCCCTTAACAACAACACCATCTCAACAAAACCTATGTAAATAACAACTAAAAAACAACACAAATGAGGTTTTGCAACAAACACCCATTATGAGTCATCCCATGGTGATGAGAAAGAGAGCTCACCACTCCAAAAATGAGGCCACATGCTCCAAGAAAGAGAAGATGTGCTTGAAATGAGATCAAGCCTCATTCTCGAGAGTAAGTGGAGGAGAATCCTGAGAGAATGTGAGCTTTGAGAGAAAAATCAAGGAAGAACACTTATGGTTTATGAGAGAAATGAGAGTATCTCTTTTTTGGAATAAGGGTTCCTCATTAGGGGTAAAAGGAAAGAGGGAAAAAGCACTCCTCATTAAAGCCCATAAGTTCAACACAACTTAACCCTTCTCTCACAAACAACAAAAAAATCTTCCACTGAATTTTCATTTTATTTTTCAACAACATAAAATAAATTAAACTCTTCTTGCAATTTAATTAAAATAATGTAATCATGTATTAAGAAAATCACAATGTTATAGTTGTCAATACCATTATTGGGGGAGGGGCCGGTGGCCAAATATATAAACATGCCGAGCGGGGGTGGAAGGCTTTCCCATTCAACCCCATACCACCTACTTTACATCCTCTAGTTAATTTCAGTGCAAGTCATCGACTTTCAACCTTAAATTCTAATGTCCTCCTTTTTCTCTTATCGAGGGTTGAATCCCCATGGTTTCTATGTTGGATGCTCTCCTGTAGTAACAGGCGTGTGTTATTTCCTTTTTTGACGACTGCAATATAATCATGCGGCAATTCCCAAACCCGGGGTCTCTTGTTTCTCCATGTAACGGTCTTTTTTTGGCCTCCTTCCC
>NC_016091.4:25570860-25575975 GCF_000004515.6 Glycine max
TGTAATTGGGTTTTGGTGATATCTCTTTGCGCTGGACCCTTCTATACTGTTCTTTCTTGTCACTCACAATTTTTTTCCATATTTAGAAAAATAAGGGTGTTTATTGTATACTTTTATGCATATGATTTTTGTATTGCCCAGAGTCCACAAAATACATGTGACATCTTACGCGGCACTATCAGACACACGTCAACCCTCCACGTCAGCCATGACATAGAAGCACAAACATTCAGTCCTTAGCAGTTGGGCTCCCCAACCGACAGGTTATCTCTAACCTCTTATTATTTGAATATAATGTCATATTTTATCTCTTGATATATACTCAATTATCTACAAAACCACACATTATCTGTAAGATATAATTATCTACTAGCAATTATCTTAAGCTATACATTATCTCTAATTTTATTTATAAGCTATCGGCTATTATCTACAAGCCGGTAACTATCTGCAAGGGTTGTAAAAGCCCTAACAAACAAGGACCCGCAGTTCCCACTCACTCCTATAAGTACCAGGTTCCCTTGTACTCTCTCGACATCTCCAACACACATGCACACCTACTTGCATACTCGTTTATACATACTCTCTCTTATTCTCCTAACTCATATACTAACTTGAGCGTCAGAGTCTTTTTTTTTTTTTTTGCAGGTTCCCCCTCTTGTCCTCATAACAAAGGTCATTCTCTAACCGACATTCAAAGGCTAGGAGTTCACCTTAGCCACATGCACCCCGACATGTGCCAACTCCGGATTTTGGTAAGTACAACTTTGAATCTTTTCCTACTTAGTAACACAATCTACTTGTTCCTAATTATTTTGGTATTTTAATAGGAATTTTAATGTTGTTATGCAAGCAGGGTTGTAAAAGCCCTAACAAACAAGGACCCGCAGTTCCCACTCACTCCTATAAGTACCAGGTTCCCTTGTACTCTCTCGACATCTCCAACACACATGCACACCTGCTTGCATACTCGTTTATACATACTCTCTCTTATTCTCCTAACTCATATACTAACTTGAGCGTCAGAGTCTTTTTTTTTTTTTGCAGGTTCCCCCTCTTGTCCTCATAACAAAGGTCATTCTCTAACCGACATTCAAAGGCTAGGAGTTCACCTTAGCCACATGCACCCCGACATGTGCCAACTCCGGATTTTGGTAAGTACAACTTTGAATCTTTTCCTACTTAGTAACACAATCTACTTGTTCCTAATTATTTTGGTATTTTAATAGGAATTTTAATGTTGTTAAGGATAATGATTGTGGTAAGGATGTGAATAAGGATAATGAAGACCTAGTTTCGAGCCTTCATAAATGCGGATGAAGATGTTGACTTCCAAAAAATAATTTTTGAAAGTTTTAATACTTCTATAAATTCATTTATAGAAATATTAATATTTTTGGAAATTACTTTCCAAAAAGATGGTAGTTTTTGATGGGGAAAAAAAGAAAGAGTAGAAAAACATGAAATAGGGGTTCAATAGTAAAAATGAGAGGTGTAAACACCAATCCCTTAATTAGTTAGCTGAAATATCCTATAAGGGAGAACTAATATTCACACTATCAAAATTGCTATTCTCATTGTCCATGTGGGTAGTTTTTTTTTTATTAATTTTCAAAAAATACCCCATGGAAACATAATTTTGTTGTTCACTTGTACGACATAATCGTGTTTCTGTTTTAGTAAATAGGGGAGAAAAAATAAAACAATAAAAACACAATTTCATTGTATAAGTGAACAACAAAATCATGTTTTCGTTATTTACTTGAGGGGTAAAAAAAATTAAACAACAGAAACACGATATCATTGTACACTGTGAGGAGGAGTGACATGCGTGTTGAATCTAGATGAGGAGGGGTGGGGCATGATGGTGATGGAGGTTAGGGGTAAGAAGTATGAAGGAAAGAGGAATGGGGTGCAAGGAGGGGAGGAGGGTAAGTTGGTCATTTCACAAAATCTGGTAGTGAAAATAGCAATTTGGTAGTGAGAATAGTAGCTTCCTAAGCTTGGTCCTAGTTAGGCGTGGTTTCACTTTCAACTTAAACAAGTTTGGTCTAAGTTGGTTTTGACTCAAATCCTAAAGGTTATCTCTTATTGGGCTTCATACTTTTTTGGGCTCTTATTCGAAGGTTCAAACTTAGGCTATTGCTTACTTCATTTTCCTAGTTGTTTCCTGCACTCCCTCTTTCAGAATGATCAATTTAAAATGTAAAATTACATTTTGGAATGTACTCCATTTTTGGCTTCCATAATGATCAATTTAGACGGTCAAAAAAGCATTCCAAGAAAAGTGTAGAAAGAAACTTGGGAAGTGCTGGAAGCAACAACCTCAAACCTAGCTTTGTGATCCATTTTAGTTGGGCTTTGAAGTTTCAATACCTAATATGCAAGAAAAATAAAGGGTGATGCTAGGTGCACCTAGCATTATTGCTGGTGCACCCAACATTTTAAGTGAATGGGCGAAAATGCGCTTCACTCAAGTTGATCCCTATGAGTCATACGGGTCATGTTGATCCGTAAAGTTGGGTGAGCGTGAATAAATCATATAGATTAAGTTGATCCGTAAAGCTTATACGGATCAAGTTTGATTCGTATGTTGATATTACACATGCAGATCAAGTTGATCCATATGAGTCATGTGGATCAAGTTGATCCGTATAGTTATACAGATCATGTTGATCCATATAAGCCTTACGGATCAAGTTGATCCGTATGTGTAATATCAACATACGGATCAAACTTGATCCGTATAAACTTTACGAATTAACTTGATCCGTATGGTTTACTCACACTCACCCAACTTTTTAAGGAAGAAGATAGAAGAGAGACATTTTTGGTATTTTTTAAAAATGTTGGATGCACCTAGCATCACCCAAAAATAAAAGCTACGATCAGGGCTTGGATTCTAACTTTATTAAGGTTGTGGTACAATGTTATTTTTAACCCTTGTAAAAAATTTGAATTTAGTTATTGTCTCTAATTTTTAAAATATAGTTTTAGTTTTTATATTTTTGAAATATCTAAATTTTAATTTTTGTATATAAGACAAAAATTAATTCTAGAGACTAAAAATTAAGATATTTTAAATAATATAGAGATGGAAACTATTAATTAAAGTCCGTAACAAAATCCAAAATTTAAGAATTTTTTCTCTACATATATCCCAGTTAAAAAAGCTTCTCAACAAAAGGTAAGTAACAAAATGAGAAAAAGAAAAAGGCAATCGTTGTTACTCGCAATGAACGAACAAGGTTAAACTGGGAAACCAAATTCAATCTCCTTCACACTAAAAATTAGTATAATTTATTTTAATTTTAAAAAAAATACGGAGATTGAAACTATTAATTAAAGTCTGCGAGAAAAACCAAAATGTAAGATTTTATTTTCCCTTTAATTAAAAAGGCAAGTAACAAAAAAGAAAAAAGGCAATGGTTGTTACTCACTTGACTAGTCATAATGAATAAACAAGTTTAAACTGGGAAATCAAATTCAACCTCCGTCATTCAAATTCACACTGAAAAATAAAAATAAAAATAAAAATTATTTTAATTATTATTATCAAAATCAAGATTTTTAAACTGGACCAGTAACTAAGTGAACACACACTGGTTCAAGGTTCAATAGTATTCAAATTGAACCAATTTCAATAAACTAATATTTTTTTTTAAAATTTAATATAACTCTAAAAAAAAAGAAATAAGAACTAAAAGTAATTGATATAATTTTAATTATAAAGATTGGTTACATCAACTCAAACATGATTGGAATAACGTTGGCATTTGTATTGGGGGCACTAACCCACCTGAAGAAGTTCCTTTTGCCGGAGAAGGTGCGAGATTGAGAAACAGATTAAGCAACCTGGAAACACACAGAGACAACTACACGAGTCACATTGATAAACTTAAAACGAAAAACGAAAAATGAGAGAGAACATCACGGAATCGAAGAGAATCAGTGAAGAAATGAACCTGAAGCAAGGAATGAGAGGAGAGATTCTAAACTCAAATTTGTCCCCTACTTCGCTGCGGGGAAAACCAATTTGCTAAAGAAGGTGCACGAGGTCGATAGAGAAGGTGCCTCTATGAGAAGAAGAAGCGTGAGACTCATGAGAGATTGAGAGTGTTAGGGTTAGCTTTTGTCAGAGATTGAGAGTTTCTATCTTTCCTCTTTTGTGAGAAAGAAAAAAAAAGGTGAAACGACATCATTTTGATCCCTTGAAAAGATGCTTTTTTTTTAGGAACGATGACCTGCTCAAACCGTCGATTTGATCGATTTTTCACCTGTTAGTCACCAGTTCGATGATGCCAGAACGGTTATGAGAGACTTTTGAACCGGACAGGTGACCAGTTTCCAGTTGAACCTAGTCTGGTCCAATTTTAAGAACCTGGATTAGAACTGAGGAAAATATATTATTTTGGAGAAGGAAAGGCAGAAAACAAAAGTGATACGTGGGTAGGAAGTAAGATATTGGTTACGTGACAACAGAAAGTTTGTTGTGGGGTTCCGCAAGCAGCTTCCCACGCGCCCTCTAGGCGCGTGGGGAGGTTGGCGTCAACGCGCTTTTGGGTTTGCCCTGACGCAAAGGAGGGCATGACGGAAGAACTCTCTCTCTCTCTTTCTTGTTCTTATCCATCGCATTGAAAAGCAGCACCATCACCACCCCCTCGTCTTCCCCCCTTCTTTCATAAATATGCGTCTCTGCGACATGTTCACCACCACCTCCTTGTTCACATCATCATCATCTTCTTCTTCTTCAATCAGTTGACTCTTCGTTCCTCCCTCTATTCATCTGTGCGCGTTCTTCTATCTTTCTCTTTTCTCTCAGATCTGTGTTCCCGGTATCGTCGTTTTGTTCATTCTTTTTTTTGGATCTCAGGATGGAGCCCATGGACATCGTTGGGAAGGCCAAGGAAGACGCTTCTCTTCCTAAAGGTATGTATTCCTTTTTTCAGATTTCTGATTTTTTCAATGTTAAATTAAAAAAAAATTATCTTTTTTTTAAAATTTGGGGATTTTTGATAAATGTTTTTTTTAATTTATAATTTATAAAAACTGGTATTTCTTGCAGCGACAATGACGAAAATTATTAAAGAGATGTTGCCCCCGGACGTGCGTGTC
>NC_016091.4:25576464-25614428 GCF_000004515.6 Glycine max
TTTGTGTTCTTTGTTTAATTTTCTTTATTTGCTTTTTTTTTTTAAAAAAAAGTTTAGTGGTTTGTGTTTTGTTTTTTTTTTTTTTCCTGTACTGAATAGTGCTTGTGTGTATTAATCTCAGTGCCGCTGGAATCTCCCTGCTCTGTTATTTCTAACAAGTGTTAATTTTTGTTATTGAATGATACTTGTTTATGATTTATCATTTATGCTTGGCTGTATAATTTGTGAATGACACACTGGTCTTGGTTAAAATTTGACAGATGAAAGGGAAGACTTAACTAGATCATATTGATTATGCTGTAAATGATGTGGAATGGAAAGTTAATAATGTGTTTTCTGGTAAATTCTTTTTAGTAATTCTTTTGTTCTTATATTTAAACCACCACAATGTTTGCTTGTGTATCACTATGGTATGTATGGGCATGCAATGAATGTTTTGTGTTGGATTCAATTCTGCTGTCTGTTTCCATTTTCTGTTTGTAGTTTGCCCTTCTGACTGAACGTGATTTTGCTGGTTGATCTGTATCATTGTAGAGTTTATAAACCTTGTCTCGTCGGAGTCCAACGAAGTCTGTAACAAAGAAGAAAGAAGGACGATTGCACCGGAGCACGTGCTGAAGGCTTTAGGGGTATTTCTCAAATTATTGAACTGTTGTATTGCTAAAGTTTTCATGCAGATCCGTTCCAATTTATATTTGATTGTTTAAGTAATCTCTTCTTTGAAGTCCTGCTTTTTGTTTTATATTTTGAATTTTAATTTCTATCTTATAAGTGATTGTGATCTTTCTGTATGTGAAGTGCCTGTTATTCTTGATTTTTCTGTGTGCTGTATTGTAGTTTGATAGCCAATGGTAGTAGTGCAGTAGCAGGTTATATTGGTTCAATTTGCTGGTAAGCCATTGGATAAAGATTCTTGATGTTATGGAATATGCTTTTGAAAAGATTTAGAATAAGTATTAACTAATAGGATAATTCCATCTTTCTTATTCCTATTATAGACCCTGATATGCAAGAAGGTATTTATGCTTGGTCAAAATTGAAACCATGTGGAATTCATTCCCTTATATCTGCACTGAGATAATCAGATTTGACTAAGAAATGAATTTCTCCCTGTGTTTTCTCATTATCCTAGCCTTTCCTTGGTTGCATACTGTTTACCTTGTCCATCCTAAATGTTGTCCTGTGCTTTCTGCTTCCCAGGCATTGAAATGTATCAACTCATTGGTAGTGTCTAATTCTGAAGCCAAAATTATTGATGGCCTTCTTTTATGAAAACAGTGTATCTTTAATTGATTATAGCAATGTGTATCTTTGTCAAAGTATGGTGTATTTTGTTTTTATTGCATTTAAGACTGTCTGGAATCTCATAAATATAATTTATTTTTCAAATGATTTATTTCCAATTCCCAAGTGTTCCAAACAAAGCATTATATTGTTTCCTATTGTAATGCTTATAAATATTCACGAAAATGAAATTTTCAAGATGAGTAAATTGTATGCTTTCAAAGTGTATGGGTTGGTTACTGATTTGCATATGTTTCTATCAGGTTCTTGGATTTGGCGAGTACATTGAGGAAGTTTATGCAGCATATGAACAACACAAGTTGGAGACAATGGTGATTATGTTAATGACCAATGTGCATGATATATATTACAACTTAACAGCATAATTGTTTTTGTCTTGTATAATATTCATCCATCAATTGTTTATTGGGTGATTAGTTTTATAAGAATCCATGAATTTTTTGGGAGCATGGCCTGTGTGGTTTGACCGAGCCAGTCTGGGCTCCCATATAATTTGTTGAGGGACCCATTAAAATGGTATTCTGTAGGAAAAAGCACTGGAAAGGCCCTAATGGGCTGATAACCTGACCATGGTCCCCTCTTCTGTTTTCATTAAGTGTTTTAAATATATGATGTCTGAGAGCTCAGCCTATAACTTTTCTGGCTGGTGAAATTGAAATTACCAATGATTTATGAATCTCCACTTATGTGTATGGTCCATTCTATAGTTGTTGAGTATCCCATTTGTAAATTACTGAGTGCTCTGTAATTGTGATTTGTGATTCATAATGTAAGGTTTGGTCATGCAAAGTGATATAATCTATTTGGCTATATTTAGTTGATGAATGGCCTGGATATTTTTTCGTGGTAAAGTTCTATAGTTTTAAATATGCTGTTTCAGAGCACAATCATGGTATATGAATTTTGAATCATTAAATTACTACTATCATTTATAGATTTGACTTTGGCAAAGAAGAGCTATTTTCTGATTGATTTTTTTGAACCTTCCAGCAAGACTCTTTAAAAGGTGCCAAGTGGAGCAACAGAGCTGAGATGACTGAGGAAGAAGCATTGGCTGAACAGCAAAGGATGTTTGCAGAGGCACGTGCAAGAATGAATGGAGGAGCCATTACTTCCAAGCAGCCAGACGCTCACCAAAGTTTAGAGAGCTAACTTTAGGACACCTTTATTTTCTTTTGAAGCATAGGCAAGCACATCTCTTCTCTTACTCTTCCCTATGCGATGTTAATTTAGCTCGATTTTGCACAAATCCCCATTCACTAGTTTGCTGGCCTATGTGAATGTGCTCGCCATTTGTGTTCTTTTAGTAATCCATATTTGTAAGTTAATGTAATTATTGGAGTTCTTCTAAATCCTCGTCTATTTAGAATACATGTATATTATTTCATTTACCTGTTGTATCGCCTACACCAACTACTATTGGCTTAATTTTGACAATATAGTGGCTATACAACGATCCATTATAATCTGTTATATAGAAAGTCATGAAGGTTTTACAACAGCAATTAAGTTTCGGCAACAATTTATCATCCATATCCTCATTTATGAATGCCTTTTTGAGTATCGGTGCCAAAGAAAATCCAAACTTGTGTCAATTAATATCTGATACACGAATTCAATTAAACGAATTTATATACAAAAAAATATTGAACCACTCTGGTAAGAATCTCTAATCTATGATATAACTAGTTTATTTAAACATTTGAGCGTGCTTTGTTTAATTCTCATACATTAACAACAAAAAGGGGAAATTTTAAAAACAACTCTATAAATATGGGAAATGTTAAAAACAACTCTTCAAATAGTCAGGGGGGCCATATCCTTGCCTAGCCCTGACACGAATATGGAAATTCTCTGCAGATGATGTTCTGATATCTGTTTCAAGTCCTTTTTTTTTTTTTTTTGAGAAAAGTGTTAGTAATTACTATGTGATATTTTTAAGATTTAAATATTTTGTCAATTCTAATAATTTAGTATTTTTTTATTTTTAATTCTTGTAAATTATGTATATATATATATATATTTTTTATCTTTCTGGTGTTTTAGATAATACTTTTTTAATGTTTAGAAAGTATTACCTAAAGTGTTTTAAGAACTAAAAACAAATATTTGTAAAGACTAAAAAAAAATAATTTTGCAAAAAAACTAAAAACAAAAAAGTTTGTCAAAAAACTGAAAACAAAAAGTACTAAATTGTAAGGTTCAAAGATATATTTAAATTTATTTTTAATTCACAAAAGTATATAATTTTATTGACTAAGTTAACCATAAAAAAATATGATTTTCAAGATTTGAACTTTCAGATTGATAACTCAAGTATATGTGTTATAGGGCATCTAGTAATTTTGGTAGTACATCCAGCATAATGTGCAAAATGTCGATTTTGTCCTTTTATAAAAAATGTTGATTTTGTCCTTTCGTAAGTCCAATACAGATTGGTAATCCAAAGACGCAATACGTGAAATTAAATATATGACTTTCACATTATTTGTACAGTGTTCTAATCAACTAAGCTAATAGACCAATTATATTATAAAATAATTAATACCGCTATATATAATACTAAAATTTCTAATGCACATTTAATGCATATGTAAATTTACATAATAAATTTTGTGATAATTAATTTTTGTCTAATAATTAATTTTTTAACATATATAAATTGTAAATAAAAATTATAGTTTTAATAAAAATTTACATATGTAAAAAAATACCAAATTTATTTAATTATCAATTGTTGTAATAAACATCTAAATACATCATTCAATTAAATATTATATTTTTTTAATGTTTAATCACTGTAATAAACATCCAAATACATCATTCAATTAAATATCAATTTTATTTAACTATTAATTACCGTAATAATCATCTACACACAACATGAAGTTAAATATCAAATTTTGTAAATAAAATAATTTTAAAAAATTATAATTTAAAAAAATATATAAAAAAAATATAATTTAAAAAAAAAAATTAAAAACATACGGATTGACAATCCGTATGGCCATATGGATTGCCAATTCGTATGTTTTTAATTTTTTTAATATGAATTTTTTCTTCTCTGGCGATGAAAAGACATCGAATTTTACTGTATATATGTAAACAACGCACATGCACCATCGGCGACAACAAACATTCACAAAAGGATGCTAAGGGAAGCAAGTTACATTAAGGGAGTGCGATTTTACGAGGAAAAAAATGCTGCAAAAATGAAAAAATTAATATACTATTTGTAACAAAAAATACCTATAAGGGTATTTTTGATATTTTGAAAAACTGTTGGGTGTACCAGCAAAAATGTTGGGTGCCCCAAGCAATTCCCAAACTTTTATGTCTCACCCTTGAACCACCTTATGACTATCATTCGTTTCAAATTCTAAGGCCAGCCCGTACCCATTACAAGTCTTTTCATTATTCAACAATGTGACTTGGGTTAATGTTATGAGCTGAAAATAAATCCTAGCATTCGAGGCCTAGGAACCTCCAGAATCAAGTGAGGAAAAGAGACTTTATTTATGTTTATCCATTAGAATACACCATTCCTATATATATAGAAATTCTGCTAACAAATTTCTAATGGATTTTGGCATTGTGTGCCTTGGAGGAAAACAAATACAAAATCAGAGGAGACAATTCTTAACAGAACGGAATATTCAGCCGACAAAGCATCTAGGGTGCCACTACTTTTTGATTTGCTAAACAAAATCCTTAAGGTAGTGGGGCTTGTTGATTTCCCTTTTTGGCCTTCGATTGTCTTCATTGTTTGGTTCTGCATTCTTGCTTGGTTTTGCATTTCCTGGTTCCTGGTTCTGTTGATCAATGCTTCTAGTCATAACATCCCTATGGGCTTCCAAAACAACCTTGTTCTCAAGGTTGTATTCAACCTTTAGAATCTCCCACTGCTCCCAGAAGGTGTCTTTAGGAAGTAATCTCGTCCATTGAACAAGCACTAGTAATTGTCTGCCATTGTTAGAAGTTTGCCATTTTGTATCCAGTATCGTAAGTGGGGTTATGACGGGTTGATTATCTTTAGCTGAGGCCGGTAGATCAATTGGGACCTCCGTCGATACCGTGGGTGGGAGATATGGTTTAAGTAGGGAATAATGAAACACTGGATGAATCTGTGATGTTGCCGGTAAATCAAGTTTGTAAGCTATTGGTCCAATCTTCTTGGTGATTTGAAATGCCCTATAAAACCTCTTAGCTAATTTGGAATAAAGACTTCCTATTGCGGGCGATTGACGACACGGTCTTAATTTAACTAATACCCAGTCTCTTTCTTCAAATTTGACATCCCATCGCTGCTTATCTGCAATCTGCTTCATCCTCTATTAGGCCTTGGTTAATTTCTTCGCCAAGCTGATGAGTATCGTGTCACGATGGGTCAACCAATCGTCAACGGCCTCCACATTTGATGTTCCTACCAGGTATTGAGGAATGTTTGGCAGTTTCTTACTGAAGGTGACCTCGTACGGGGACATTCCGGTGGCAGAATGAGTGGAGGTATTATAAGACCACTCGACCCATATCAGAAAATGACCCCTCGTTGAAGGTTTCTGATGAATGAATGCCCAAAGATATTGCTCGATGATGCGGTTCATTACTTCATTCTGATCATCGGACTGAGGGTGATACGCCGAACTCATCTGCAATTTCATCCCACTGAGCTTGAACAACTCTTGCCAGAATTGACTAACAAACAAAGGGTCTCTGTCATGACCCACCCTTGGCCATGACCAGCGCACAGACTATGACTTCCCTAGTCTGGCCAGCCTATCCTATACACAACAACCTGTAAAAGAACACACACTATATATATCTAGACAAATCCATATACATATATCTCATTCCATTCATTTAATAACAAAGTTGATTATAAACACTAATCATCAAGTGTCTCAAAACATCATAAGTTCATCATTATCATATCTATAAGAGAGAATCATTTACATTTTCAAACTAAAAGGATTCTCTCTAAGCCTCTTACTACCCTGGCCCCTATAGATGCATTATCCTGGAGTTACAACCAAAAAGATCCATCAGACACAAAAGGGGGACCTACCAAAAAGATAATCAAGTTCTTGGGTGTGTCAGCAAATCCCAGGAAATCGACTACTCCACTACTGTGTATCTGAGAAAAGAAATAAAATGAGGGGTAAGTCACAAGGACTTAGTGAAAGCATAATATACTAAGCACACATGAAAGAGAGCACCATTTAGCCTGAGTCTTTCCATCCCAAGAAATGTTATAATGACATTAAATAAATAATGAACAAAAATACCCTTGCTTTTGGAAATCAATATACGCAAAGAATATAAATTTCAAAACTTCTCATAACCTGATATCCAAAACAATTACTTTAAAATCAAACATTCATTATACTATGTGCACATAGACCATATTATCTCTTCGTTGTGGTGAACAATAATTATATAACTACAACATTGAGCTCGTAGGTTGCATTATCTCTTCGTTGCAGCGAATGAAACATATAAATATACTATGAGTAATTGACTCATAGGCTACATTATCTCTTCGTTGTAGCAAACAACATATATAATTATACTATGAGAAATCAACTCATAGGCTACATTATCTCTTTGTTGTAGCAAACGTATATAATTATACTATGAGAAATCAACTCATAGGCTACATTATCTCTTCGTTGTAGCAAACAGAAATATAATTATACTATGAGAATTCAACTCATAGGCTACATTATCTCTTCATTGTAGCAAACGGAAATATAATTATACTATGAGAATTCAACTCATAGGCTACATTATCTCTTCGTTGTAGCAAACAACATATATAATTATACTATGAGAAATCAACTCATAGGCTACATTATCTCTTTATTGTAGCAAACGGCATATATAATTATACTATGAGAATTCAACTTATAGGCTACATTATCTCTTCATTGTAGCAAACGACATATATAATTATACTATGAGAAATCAGCTCATAGGTTACATTATCTCTTCGTTGTAGCAAACGACATATATAATTATACTATGAGAAATCAACTCATAGACTACATTATCTCTTCGTTGTAACAAACGAAATATCATTCATGAACTCAACATAAATAAAATTAAACAAATAGTTCAACATTCATCCTTATATATTATCAAGATCTCAAAATAAATTTCAAAGCTCACCAAAAAAAAAAAAATGTTCGGAAGTATACTTGCTTCTCCATAAATGAACTTTAAGAAAATCGCTAAGTATATTAGCTACTCACCTAAATAACGCAATCACTGACTTCTACCGCTGTTAGGAAGGTCAACCACTGTATTTTCCACAGAACCTAAGCATTTAAATAATAGAACAAGGGATTAGACAAAATCCCCAATTTTAGCAAACCAAGGGTTTTGAGAAAATCACAATAATCTCTAATACTTAGTTTCTAACTCTTTTTCTCACAGCCCATGACTAATCAGTACCACAATTACTCAACTAACACAATGGGTCATGATCATTTACCTTAAAGAGGTCAAATAGAAAAACCTAGGAAATGCATAGTGTTTTCCCCTTTTTCCTGTCACCTCCTTGTGCTTGGAAAAATCCAAAGATGTAAAAAGCTTGCAAATTTTGGAACCATGGGAGGAAATGAGTGAAAGATCAAAAGGTTAAATTTTTAGGGCAAAAGAGTTAGGGTTTGAGAGGTGTGGCTGCTGCAAGAAGAAAAAGAAATTTTGGGAAAATGGGGGGGGGGGGGGGAAAAAAGTCTCCAAAGTTTTAAACTGAAGGGGGGGGGGAATGGGTTTTGTTATTTTAACTTTTTGTTATTTTAATATTATTATATTGTACCTTTAGTGAAACGATACGTTTCAGTCTCGGTCCGAGACTAGACTATGAGGCATCCCGTGTATTTTTCAGGCGATGTCCATGAATACTCTAGCGACGCTAGAAGCTGTGTAGTGTGCCGGTAAAAGCCCCAAATGCACACCTTTCGAGAAATGATCCACCACCACCAATATGACAGAATGACCTAGAAAAGTTGGTAACCCCATGATGAAATCCAGTGAGAGATCTTCCCATGGCCGTGCCGAAATTGGTAAAGGACATAACAACCCTGGTTGTTTTCGATGGTCGTATTTCATTTGTTGACAAACAACACAGGTCGTGACAAATTGTTGGACATCTTTCTTCATTGTTAGCCAAACAAAATTCTCACCGACACGCGCTAAGGTCTTCACAATCCCCATATGGCCTCCTGTAGGCGTGGAATGAAACTCCACGAGTATGGTTGGTATGGATTGCAACCCCTTGGGTAACCAGATACGCCCCTTCTGCAAAATGAAATCTTGTCGGAGTGAGCACTCAGGGTGTTTATAAGGACTGTCCTGCAAAAAAAATTCTGGATTGTTCAACAATTCTACTTTTAATTCCTGCAAAAAAAAATGAAATTGGGGATTGTTAATATGAAAATTTAACCAGAAAGGGATTCAGGCAGCCGTGACAGAGCATTTGTCGTCACATTCATCCTGCTGGCACGATACTGTATCGTGTAGTCATATCCCAATAATCGTGCCAAATATATCTGCTGCTCTGGCATTTGAATGACTTGTGCCATGAGTTCCTTAAGGCTGCGATGATCTGATAAGATCGTGAAATGGTGGCCTATTAGGTATTGCCGCCATTTCTAGACGGCGGTAGTAAATGGCGGCAAGTTCCCTGACATATGTGGAAGCGCAAAGCAGTTTGGAGCAGAATGACTTACTGAAGAAGGCTATAGGGTGATTTTGTTGGGACAAAATCGCCCCCATGCCTATCCGGAAGCATCTGTTTCCACAAAAAATGGCAAAGAAAAGTCTGGTAAACTAAGGACAGGTGCTTGACACAGAGCATCCTTCAATTTGATGAATGCCTGTTCGGCCTCAGAGTTCCAAGAAAATGAGTCCTTTGCCAAAAGTGCCGTGAGAGGTGTTGTGATAGTTGCGTATCCCTTTATGAATCTTCGATAAAACCCCGATAGACCTAAGAAGCCTCATAAAGTTCTTGCAGATTGTGGTATGGGCCATTGTTGTATAGCTTTGATTTTCACCGGTACCGGCTCCACCCCATGTTGGGACACGATATGACCCAAATACTCCACTTTGGAAGTCGTGAATGAACATTTCAAAAATTTGAGAAAAAACTGATTGATACTGAGGACTTTGAAGGTGGTATTTAAATGATCTAGATGTTTCGGGAAGGTCTTGCTGTAAATTAGAATATCATCGAAGAAGATGATGACAAATTTGCGTAGATAGGGACCAAATGTGATTCATGGTCACTTGAAAAGACGATGGAACATTGCAGAGGCCAAAAGGCATTACCAGGAATTCGTAGTGACCGTGGTGTGTCCAAAAGGCAGTTTTGCTTATATCATCCTCCGCCATTAAAATTTGATGGTAACCTTGCATGAGGTCCAGTTTAAAAAACCAGCTGGCTCCTCCTAATTCATCCAATAGATCATTAATAGTCAGAATTGGAAATCTTTCTTTAATGGTTATGGCATTCAGGGCTCTATAATCCACACAGAATCGTCAGGAGCCATCCCTCTTTTTGATTAACAATACCGACGATGAGAAGGGGCTCGTGCTTGGCCTGATGATTCCAGTTTGAAGCATTGTGGCAACTTGCATTTCAATCTCATGTTTTTGAAAGTAAGGATATCTATAAGTCCGTACGTTTACTGGAGTGGAGTTGGGTACTAGGTGGATAGAGTGGTTAGTGTAACATCCCATTTTTTTTCATAAATAAATTTAAGAATTTTTTTAGTAAAAATAATAAAAATAAATAAATAGAGTAAATAATAGGTCTTAAATGCCCCTAGCTATAAATAGCAACATGGTAGGTTTTTCAGACGGACTCCTCAGCCTCCTCTGCCTCTCATTTTCGTTTTTCTCCTTTTCCTCTCAAAACCCTTTCTTTTTCCCGCAGCCCACAAAACCTGTCTCAGAAAAACGATGATCTCGGACTCATTCACCGTTGGATCGTCATGAAATTTGAGCACCACGTTCGCAACCCAATTTCGAGCATTCTCACCGTTGGGAATTGCAAAATCATGTCTGAGATCATAGGAAAACCCTTCGCATTGTAGCATTTTATTTTCCCGCAGAAACCCAAAACTGTCTCGGTAAAACTATGATCCCGGTTTCGTTAACCGTTGGATTTTCATGAAATTTGGAAATGTTGCTCGAAATTCAATTTCGCACACTCTCACCGTTGGGATTTGCGAGATAATATTTGTGGTGGGAGAAAAAGGAATCGCATGAAGACAGTACAAGTGGAGGCTTCAATCTCTTCTTCGTCTCTCTGACGTTCGAGAATTCTATCGGGGCAGTCGGAGGAAAAACTTGAGGAATCTTAGGGAACCGTTAGAGATGATGCTATCGCTGGCTGAAGACACGTGAGCCCGCTTAGAGGTAAGGGATGAGTTATTCACAATTGGGAATTAGTGAGAACATGTGTAGGGATCCTTAGAGATATCAATTGGAATGAGTTTTGGGGTATTTTTGCAATTTTCATTTTATCCTTATAATTATTACAGTGAATTATATATGTTTGACAGACCAATTCTTGTGGAATTGATATGCTATTGTGTTGAGCGTGAACCCTATAAATCGAGTACTTTTTCTAATTAATATGAATTAATGAAATAAAGGAGAAATTTAGAGAGAGATATTGATTTTGTATTTTCTCTTTTTCTTGTTGTTTAGGTTTTTATATATAATTTAAAAAGTTAATATCATAATTGAAATTGACCAAAGTGTTCATATAATTATTTAGAATTTGTGCATTGAAAGCTTACTTTGTAATTTGTGATTCAATATGATGTATGCTAGCTTATATATATATAGAGGTTGTTATTTATATTAATAATTTATGTAGATAATATTGTAGAGTGTTATAGTATGATTCCAAAAATTATTAAGTGTTGGAGTCTGAGAATATTATGGTTAAATTTGATGAACATGTGTATGTTGTACCTTATGAATATCATTAGAAATGTTATGAGATGGTTGATGTGATGTTATGAGATGTTAAAGTTTGGACATGATATTCGATTGTAAATAAGTGAATGTGTTTAACACTTGATGTTACATTAATTATATCGTGAGCTATGAATTATACAATAACCCGACCAGTGTTTATGCGCAGTGTTAAAGAGAAAGTGTAGGTTCCTAGTTAGGAACCAGTGTTAGATTGTAGCGCAATTGTGTTAAACATGTTTGAAACATGAGTGTGAGGTCGTGGTATTGTATAGTTCATGAGCATTGCTTATAAATGAAATATGTGATGAATTGTGGAATAATATGTTGCCTTGAGATTATAATATTGTTATTGAGATTGAGTAAAAGTGTAAAGCAGAACAGTTGTTGAATTGTGAGATACGTGAAAACATGTGATGGTGGATTGTGACATTATGAGATGTGAAATTGTGAATGAGTTTTGGTTGTGAATAAATGTGTGATTAATTCTTGATGTGACATTATTTGTGTTGTAAGCTGTGAATTGTACAATAACCCGACCAGTGTTATCTTGAGAAAAGTGTAAATGCGCAGTGTTAAAGAGAAAGTGTAGGTTTCCTATTTAGGAACCAGTGTTAAAGAGAAAGTGTAGGTTCTTATTTAGGAACCAGTGTTAAATTGTAGCGCAATATGTTGTACGTGTTTAAGACACGAGTGTGAGGTCGTGGGTATTGTATAATTCACTAGCAGTGTCTGTGTGCTAAAATGATTTTACGGGTTGGACCTGAATCAGGAGGGAGAGGCCCTGACGGACTCTTCGGAGTGTAGGCCTTGGGGGTCACCGGGTTTGAGTGCTCCTTTAAGCCTATGCTGATCCCATATGGTTGGAGCATTCTCGCAAAACATCGTGACCCTGACTGGTCTCCCTATGATCTTACTTAGTGAGAGTGACCTGACAAACCCATTGTGTGGTGTGTCTTGTTATGTACTCCTAAGCGCCCTAGGGTGGTTTTTCACTGACATGGTACCACATTGCATATAGGCTTGAGTCTTAGCATAACTGTCTCATGCGCTTGCTAATTGTTTATTATGAAATTGAGGTGTTATTATGTCTTGATCAGAGCGTGTGATTCCTGTGTAATGTGATTGATGATTGAAAAGTGTGATTGATTGATGAAAAGTGAATTTTGAATGACAAAGTGGTGGAATTACGTGTAAGTAAGTTTTATTTGGTTTATATGATATGTATATCTAGTTGTCTTGTTTCTCTATTAGTTAGGAATGTGATAACTCACTCCCGGTTTATTGTTTGTGTTTGGATCTTGTGATGATCTTGAACTCTGTGTTCGGGGGAGCAGATGACTAGGTGAACTGCTTTAAGGAATATTGTGCTGAAGGACGTCGAGACACAACGCTCTGATAGGATGTGACATTGGGGTATAGGGTTTTATATTAATTGTATGAAGTCTCAGACGGCCTTGTTCGGGCCAATGACTTTATTATTTATTCGGACAAGTTTGAATATGATGTAGAAGAAAAGGATTGTGAACCTTTTATCCCTTTGAAAGGCTTGTATTTAAAAATGTTTTAAAAAAATACTTTTAATTAATATTTGAATTTGTATTCCTTTGTTAGTATATATGTGAGGGGTAGAGGGTGTTACAGTTAGTGGGTCGTGACGAGGGAAGGGTAATGGGTGTTTGGAACAGTGAGGCAAATTGAGTGGTAAAGGTTATGATTTTTGGGTGGGTGGTTTGGGAAGGTAGTGTTTGAGGACAGACCTTGATGTGGAAATATTTGTTGGCACCATTTGTCTGAATCATATGGCACAGTTGTGACGATGAAATAGCTTGGAGATCCTTGTTCGTGTCACCCTTGAGTTTAATAAGCTTTCCTTCATGAACGAACTTCATTATCAATTCATTGTAATCTGTCAATACTAGCCCAAGCGATTTAAGCCACTGGACTCCAAGGACTATATCGGCGCCATAGAGCAAAAGAACAAGGAGGTCCATCATGAACACGCATCCCTCCACATGAACCGTGGCACCTAGACGGAGTTGGTGATATTCGACTTCGTTACTGCTTTCGACGAGCACCCGCAGGACCTGGGTGGGCTGAGATATGAGGCCCAAGTGCTTGACCAGGTGTGCTTGCATAAAATTGTGTGTACTACCTCCATCAATCAGAATAACCACGTTCTGATTCGATATTCGGCCCAATAGACGCATGGTTTCCAGAGCGGACTAACCCGATAATGCGTAAAGGCTGATTTGGGCTTGGGGCGGGTCATCCAAACTTGGGGCTGGAAATTCTATTTTAAGGTCTGCAACATCATCTTCCTGTTCTTCATCTGCGATGAGAAGGAAGAATCGGAAGGCGCATTGATGCCCCCTAGTGAATTTCTCATCAAAGTTAAAGCAGAGCCCTTGCTCTCGTCGGCTTGCCATTTTCGCGGGGGTGAGTTTCTTTAAGGGTAAGGGAGGGGTTTTGCTGGAGATGGTAATAATGGTAGGTTTGGGGGTGAGAGGGTGGTTGAAGGGGAAGACAGCGAAGCGAAAATGGGTCCATTGAAAGTTCTAACGCGAGAGCTCCGGCGATGTTTTGCAAGTTTTTCTTCCTAAAGGCAGGCCAAACTGGCGACGTGAACCAAGGTGAGAGACTGAAGAGCCTGCACCTTGCGTCGAATGTCAGGGTCTAGTCCCGAGACAAAACAACTTAGGAGGAAGGGTGGCGGTAGTCCGACAATTCGGTTGGCCAGGGTTTCAAACTGAGTCAGGTACTCACTAACTGTGTCTTTTTGCGTTAATTTGAAGAGGATTCTGGTTGGGTCCTCGTACGGGGAATGCGCGACACGAGTCTCGATTTCCTGTAGGAAGCTTGTCCAGGTGGTGAGTTGATGGTTTCGCATCATCCACTGAAACTAGGCTAAGGCCGGACCCTCCATATAAAAGGAGGCTATGGTATTCAAAGAACTGTGTAATTTTGAAAACCCAACTAGAAGGGTTTGAGCCGTCAAATCTTGGAACATCTAGTTTCATTTTTGGTGGATTGGTTAAGTGGGTAGGTGGTGCAAGTATGACTGAGGACGACGAAGGTGAAGCTGCTGGGGTTGAAGTGTTTTCGATGGTGGTGACACGGTGTAGAAGGTCATCAAGTTTCTCAGTAACGTGGATCTGGTTAGAGGCCAATTTGGCTATAGCTTCTTCAAGGCGATCCCAATTGGATTTGGACCGCGTTGATTCAGCCATGGTGAGTCTCTTAATGAAAGCACCAAAGTTGTTATGAGCTGAAAATAAATCCTAGTATTCGAGGCCTAGGAACCTCCAGAATCAGGTGAGGAAAAGAGATTTTATTTCTGCTTATCCATTGGAATACATCATTCCTATATCTATAGAAATTATGCTAAGAAATTTCTAACGGATTTTGGCATTGTGTGCCTTGGAGGAAAACAAATACAAAATAAGAGGAGGCAATTCTTAACGGAATGGAATATTCAGCCGACAAAGCATCTAGGGTGCCACTACTCAGCTGCTGGCTCAGCCACTACTTTCTAATTTGCTAAACAAAATCTTTAAGGTAGTGGGGCTTGTTGGTTTCCTTTTTTGGCCTTCGATTGTCTTCATTGTTTGGTTCTGCATTTCCTGGTTCCTGGTTCTGGTGATTAATGCTTCTAGTCATACCAGTTAAATTACAAAATTTCATGTGAGCAATAGGATAGAGCACTTTATGTGGGGGCCAAATGGGGAGGTGTCAGTTCGTAGGTAGGTTTAATGTAGTGTCTGGAGCCAACATGAGCCACGAGAATTCAGTAACTCTCAACCGATGCCTGATGTCACCACCGTGAACCGTTTGCACTACAAGACATGGGATGCAGAAGGGGAGTTGCATGTCAAGATTCAACAACGCAATAGTGATAGATACACAGCTTTGGGGTTTGTATGTTTTGGCTTTATTTTTTATCCTTTTCTACCGTTTTTGCCTTTGGGGGGTCCTCAAGTCAAAAGAGTTTAATCAAGCAAGCACAAGCACAATCCCCTCTCCCTGTCCCACAAGAAAGTGAAATTACAAACACGTTGTCTCCTCAGATTCCTTTTTTTTTCCCACTTGTAATGCACATTATCCCATCTCTGCTTGATTTCCCACATCCACTGGTGGGGACTGCCATGTTTTTTTTTCCTTTTGTCAGGACTCTCTTTCTTTTCAGTCACACTATATACCCGAAGGAAAGGCCTGGAAGAGTTACAAAGAACAACACTTAAATTAAATTTAAGTCCTCGGCCTCTCACATATCCATCACCAGGAATAAAAAAGAAAAACAAACTAGATACTCTCTGTCTTCCCTTTTGGTTTTATCTTTCTCAGATGAATACAGTCACAGCTAGAAGCTCTAAAGAAATGTCCTCCAAGAGGCACCACTTTCACTGGACAAACAAGGTTGGCACTGAGGATGGTGAAGTTCCCACTTCAGAATCATTCTCAACACTCTTCCAAGATGAGAAAAAAGATGAACACAAGGTTCCTGTTGCTGCTGCTCCTGAGGCAAATGCTCCAGCACCAGCATCACATACTGCAGCAAGGAAGAAGCTGCAAGCAGTGGCAGTCTCTAGAATCCGGTCTGTGTTGACCGTGTTCAACAAGAACAAGAACAACAACCGTTCGAACTCGGCTTTGGGCCTTGGCTCGCGCGTGGTCGGAACCCTTTTCGGCTACAGACTCGGCCACGTGCATTTTGCATTCCAGAAGGACCCCACTTCCCAGCCAGCCTTCCTGATAGAGCTCGCCACGCCCATCAGTGTTTTGGTTCGCGAAATGGCGTCTGGGCTGGTCAGAATTGCCCTTGAATGTGGAAAAGAGAAAGGAGCAGAGAAAAAACAACATGTGAGGTTGCTTGAAGAGCCTGTGTGGAGGACTTACTGCAATGGCAAGAAGTGTGGCTTTGCCACCAGAAGAGAGTGTGGCCCAAAGGATTGGGATATTCTCAAAGCAGTGGAACCAATTTCAATGGGTGCAGGTGTCTTACCAGGAAATAATAATAACAATAATAATAGTGGAGCTGAAGCAGGGTCAGAGGGTGAAATCATGTACATGAGGGCCAAGTTTGAGAGAATTGTTGGGTCCAGAGACTCCGAAGCTTTCTATATGATGAATCCTGATAGCAATGGTGCTCCTGAACTCAGTGTCTACTTGCTTAGAGTCTAGAAACCTTGCAAGCTTGCAAGATCTGTTTATTATACTTAGTTTTCCTCTTTTTTTTGGGTTATTGGTATACTACTTCAATCATGAACCATGGTTGATCCAGCTTCTCCAAATTTTATTTTATTTTTTTTCATGTAGACGGCGTAACTTCTTTTAAAAAAAAAAAGGAAAATAGGTGAGTAGGCTAAGTAAGGAAGAGAGGGTGGGAGATAGTGGGTAACCAATATTTTACAGCATGGTGGTCGTGAGGTGGGTCATGAAAGGTGTATATGTGTAATTTTTTCCTTTCCAATCCTTTTGATTAATGATATGAAGGACGGAGGATAATGCAAATCATCGTCATTGTCTTAGCATTTTAAGTTTGTTGAAATAGCCTTTGATCATTTCATCATGCCATCCTATTGTGAATTTGCCCTCTGCCGTTATGCACTAATTGCTTGTCGATTAATCAATTAATAACCTATAACTGAAGTGCTGCCACAGCTTATGATTTTTTTTTATTTTTTTTTGGTTCAGGTGATCATCCACTCAAGTGGATGTATTACTCTTGGATTTTTTAAAGTGCACACACGAAAGAAGAAAAAATAAATTGTGTTAACATCTTATGTCCCTATTATTAGGGTATAATATGTTTTTTAGTGCCCTTAATATGTATTCTAATGCTTTCTTTCCCTGTTTAGTTAGGACACTTTATCGGTATCCTCCCAAATCCCACAAAAATTCAGTATTTGGTCCAAAAGTTACGATTCTTCCAATCATTTTTTTCTATGCACAATTTTGTGTGAATATGATCCCAATAAATTTTATTGAACCCCAATCATAGAAGTCATAAAAAACAATACGTATAGCATGTTAAAGGAAATTCATATCCGATTACTGACAGCAGACCCCATCTTTTTCTCCTTTTTCCTTTTGTTTATACATTGGCTCTTAGCTTTACCTCTTGTTGACTGCTTTTCTTTTGTTTGTCTAATTCAAATCGGTGTGACATTTTCATCAGTTTATGGCACATAGTAGTTTGTGCAGCATGAGTTGAAACTTGTAGACTAGCCCAGTTCCCACCACCATTAGAATGGATGTAAGAAGATGGAAATTACTTTTTGCACCGTTCTTTTTTTAGTTTCACCACCCTTCTTTGCATTATTTATCGAAATTTAATTGCAGAATAAAAATATTAAATACTCTTCCAAAATTTAATTTATTATGCTAAAAAAGGAAGGTGGGACTAACAAAAAAATAGTGATGTAATAAAAAAATAGTGATGTAAAAAGTAATTCCCAAAACAAAGATCTTTTATGTGGCTAGCTGGCTCACAGTAGTGAAACCCGTTTTCTTTTTCCATTTCCTTGTTTTCAGGCTTTCATTTTTCTACTATTTCGTTGCAACTTGATAGAACATAGTGAACCTGAGAATATATGGCTTACAGAGAGGTCAAAACCAAATTCCTAAGATTTCTTTCACCAAAACCAAAGTTGTTCATCATCTAGTCATCATTCTTCTAAATAAAAGCCAATTGCTGCACTGCACATAAAGTCTGGCCAATGCTTTATAACCATTATGCTTCCAATCAGTGCACCAAAATCCTCTAACCCACGACTGAGAAAAGAGATAGAAGAAGAAAATGGAAGAAGAGAGCATTAAGGTTGTTCACAAGCCATTACAAAGTTCATTTTGCTTCCACTTTTACATTCTTAATTGTAGGGTCTATTTGGTGTTGCTGCCTGCAGCCAGCTATTAGTTTTTTTGTTAACCATGTTGTAAGTGTGAAGTATTTTTTTTTATCAGTTAGTTTGTTAGAATGTTGGTTTTGTTAGTAAAGGAGAACCCGCGACCTTTTTTTCTTTTCTATTCTACCTTAACCATCCAACACACCTTAAAAAAAAGTGCAAAGTATCTATCAACTTTGCTAACAACTAACCTCAGCAAAATCTGACTAACTACTTTTAGTAGAATTTTTCCTTTTTAACCATGTTTTTAATTCACAAGACTCAAATTTAAAACCTTAATTAAGGAATTGAAATGTAATACCACTCAAACAAACAACTAGTTGATAGCTAGCAAGTAGTTTTGTAGATAACCAAATGATTTCAACAACAAAGAAAGAAAAAAACAATAGAAGTACTGACCACCCTGGTGGGCTACATGTCATTATGAGTTATGTTATAATTGAAGAAGCACATCAGGTTGGTGTTTGATTTAGGACAGTTTTGTTTATATTTTCATAAGACGGTTACCCCATATAAGGACTTCAAGGCACCACCACCACTTGTCTCTTCTCTGGGATATGTGCTGTCTTGTCGCCTACTTGAATGACTGGATCAGATATTTGATTTAATTAAAAGATTCCAATTTCAGATGGAATGCAATGCAAGGCCAGAAAATTTCAGTTTAGGCGTTGGCAAATTTTTTGGTAGGCCCGCTAGACCAAGGGAATAATAATATTTGCTTGGATGAGTTTGTTATGCCTACAGGATGAACATATGCTTGTGTCTTAATCCAAACGTAGACAGCACTAGCAAATAGCAATAATTCCATGGTTAATGAATGCAGAGTATAGGAAATGTGTTATATTGTCTGTAATGCTATGATCAAGCAGCAATTGTGACCGTAACATCAAAGCTTTTGGAGTGTCCGAAATCACATTGTTGGAGATAGCAATCACTAGTATGACCAAATTAATGTATATAAGTACAGGACAATCCTTAATCTTTCATCTTATAAGTCTGTTTTGTAGAGTTAAGTTAGGCCTGATCCCAAATTTTAAGACGCATCGTGATCACAATTGCAACCGTATTGGCTGCATTTATATTATATACAGTATCAAGGTTTTTGAACATTCTAGCAACAGTGACCACAAAGTGAAACCATGGCCGTGGTTAGTTTCATGCGCGATGGTTTGACTGAACTTTTGGAATGTAATTTTGAAAACAATACAACTTTAAAAGAACAATCACCACATTTTGGAATGCTATTCTTAAAACAACAATGACCACTCAAGGGTATTTGGTCATGTGCAGTTCTATTGCAAAAGCGAGAGTGTAGAGATAAATGGAATTTGTAATAGATGTTTCAGTTTTATTCATTCCATACTATTATTCCATAAAAAGCTTAGCAAGAAAACAATTTCATAGCAGACCAACAAAAAGTTTTTGACTTTGTTGGTTAAGATGGGGACTGAATCTTTGAATATTATTTTATCTAACAACGGAACTTAGCTGTTACAACAGAGGATTTTTCTCTGTAAAGCATAAAAATATTAGAAAGAGATTAAAAGTAAAAAAGATACTAGAGACCGCAATAAGCAATCTCGTCCCAGCCATATGGATGCCATGTTTACCCCGAAATTCTCCTTACACCCTATAAACGTTAAGTTCTCTCCCTCGGCCTTTCCTTCCTTAGAATACACACCAACCAAATTAATTTGAAACCTCAAATTACAAAGTTTAGAATTTGGCATAATTGATTTTAAAAGAATAAATAAAAAATATTTTCTGATCTTATTTCCTATTTTCACTTTATTTTCTTTCTTTTTTTTCAAAAGATTACTACTCTTTGAAAACGTTTAATGGCACTTATTACAAGCACACAGGATGTTAAAAAGAGTGTTTCGACGGTGCACTACATATCAACAATGGCAGATTAAGTATACACATTCAAAATTAACTAACTAGCAATCTTGACTTACAAACACACACAAAATAATAGAAATCTGTTAAAATTAATTTGCTATAAAACTTTTCTAATTTAATTTTAAGTGATGTAATTACGTTTACTTATTTTTAGTATGTTTGCTTGCGTCAGTACTTAATGTTTAGGTTTGGGTTTGCTTTTATTTTGGGCAAAATTGCACTCTTAATGTTAGCGGGTATCCTTTTTATGACAACATGCATGGTTATCATGATGAGTTGTCATTATGTATTTACACTTAAATATGAATCAGGGAATGGAGAACAATATGATTATGCAGCAAGTACGAAAATTGCTCTGTTCCTCTTTGGCACTCTTCTATTTGCATGTTATGGTTCTGTTTTATGGTTTTATGGTTCTTTGATTTAACAAAATCACATCCTCTTGTTACCAAGAGCCATGAGATTTTTTCGTTTTCTTTTATTTATTAGTTTTGGATTACCACGTGCTCAACAGAAACTCGAACTAAAATGATATAAAATCAACCTATGGTGGTTATAATACTATTGCTGTAAAAAAAACCTCTAACAAGCTCTTGTTGGAAGGGAGAAATGTGATGGAAAGGGGTGGAAATTCAGAAAATGATGACATAGGCAAAAAAGACAAACTATATAGTTAGGGAAGAGATGTAAATGGTGGCTGGAAAAGGAGTAGAGAAAGCTGGGAATAGAGGTGATGGGCGGAGGGGGAGATTATAATAGTATGCTTTTTTGTATTTATCCTCTTCTTCAATGATATTTTGGCTTTTCTTGGGGAGTTTAAGAAGTGGATGCCAACACACTGTGGAGATGCATTTTCTTTCTCACGACTGCAGTTTGTTTAATTTCAGTATAATAATAAAATATACAGAAAACCGTGTTAGTCTATCGTTGCATTTAGAAAAAGGAGTGAAAAGATAATCAATTCAATTATCTTTTATAGAAAAAGCTTCATTCTCAGACTATTATAATGTTATAATATGAATAAGCTACGGTGCAATTATAAATTTCTATATATTATTTTTTATTTATTTTTTGATGATTGTTTTTATTTTTTTTTCTCAAAACTCAAGACTAACAATTATTTTTACCGCCATACTTATTTTAGTGTAACAAATACATAAAAATAATTGTTATTTTATTATTTCATTTAGAAAAATATGAAAAATAATTAATGCGATTATTCTTAATATGGAAACGGGTTCGGCTTTGGTGGTGGTAGCTTTTAAAAATGTTTGCTTTTTTCTTGAAATATTGTTAATAGATAAAAAAAAACAAATTGTGTTAATATTTTGTTGGACACAAGTTTTAGACTTTCTCTCATTTATAGAGAAGGAAATGAGTGCACGAACCATTTCCTGAATAACTAATTAAGTAGAAATTAATAGTATAGTTACATTTGTATGGTTATAACATTAGATAGGATTATCATGTATTTAATTGAAAACTAATTAAATGAGAATAAAAATGAATATAAACTAAGTACTTGTGTATAAGCACGGGTAAGCCAGAAAATTATATTTACTATGACATTCTTTATCGTGACATACATATAAATAAGAAAAATATATAAAAATGTGGAATTAACTAAAATAATTTTATTCAATTAACATAAAGGAGCTCACGTGAGTAAAAGAATCGCTTTACTATTATCAAATAAAAATTATTAAAAACATATCCAGCTCAGAACAAGGCCGTCAAAGTTTACGAAAGAAATCTTGTTAAACAATGAAATAAAATAAAATAATATAACATCATGCAATTGAAATAAAAACTCATGCTTCAATGTCACAGCCTATCAGATCATTGTGTCCCAGTGTCTTTTAACACGAGATTCTTTAAAGTCATTCACCTAGTTATCTACTCCTACGAACACAAGATTCGAGATCATCACAGGATTCAAACACAAACAACACACACTGAGTGAGTTATCATATTTTTAAAGAAAATACAAATTAACAAAGACATAATCAATATAAATTATAGAAGTATTTATAACATAGCTCAACTTAATACAATTCATATTACTTCACCACTTTATCATTTAAAATTCATTTTTTCAATCACCAACCACGTTACACATGAATTACACACTTGAGTCGAGACGTAACAACACTCATCAATTTAATAATAAACAATTCACAAACGTTATGCAAAATTTATACTAAGACTCAAGCCTATATGCAATGTGGTATTATGTCAGTGAAAAATCACACTGAGACGCTTAAGAGTACATAACAAGACACACCACACAATGGGTATGTCAAGTCATTCTCACTAAGTAAAGTCATAAGGTGACCAGTCAGGGTCACTCTTTTTTGTGAGAATACTCCAACCATATGGGATCAACATAGGCTTAAAAAAGCATTCAAACCGAGAGTGTCTTTACCCCCAAGGCCTAGACTCCGAAGAATCTGTTAAGGTCCCACTTTTCTGATTTAGGTTCAACCCCTCAAACAATTTTTGCATGTAGACACTGCTCATGAATTATACAATACTCACGACCTCACACTCGTGTTTCAAACGTGTTTAACACATTTTATTATAATTTAACACTTTAGGTTCCTAAGTAGGAATCTTACACTTTCCTTTTAACACTGTGCGCATAAACACTTTTTTCAAGGTAAACACAAGTTAGGTTATCGTATAATTCACAGCTCAAAACACAAGCATTGTCATATCAAGTGTTAATCACACACTTATTTACAACCAAATTTCATGTTCATAATTTTAACATATCACAACGTCACAATCCACCATCACATGTTTACATGTATCTCACAAATCAACACATTCAATTTATCCATTACACACAATTTCATGATTCCAATATAACAATTTGTTACGCTAATATAGTAATTTTGTCCAAAATACAAACAAATTATACAAAATTTTTTTTCACAATATCGGAAGTAAAACCCATCAAATAATTTGACATAATCATATATGAAGAATTTCAATACAATAAACATCCCAAAATAAACCCCAATTTGATCCTCTGAGGATCCCTACACATGTTCATTCTAACCCCAATTGTGATAAATTCATCTCTTACCTCTAAGCGGGTCCATGTGTGTAGTCCAATAGCGATAGTGACATCTCTAGCGGTTCCTTGAGATTTCTCAAGCTTTTTCTTAGGTTCCTTTGATAGGATTTCCAAGCGTTAGAGAGAAGAAGGGATTGAAACTTCATTCTATTGTACCCGTGCGAGGAGAATTTCTCTCACCATATACATTATTTCATAAATCCCAATGGTAGTAATGTGAGAAAATGCGTTTCGAACTGGGTGTCCAAATTTTACGATAATCCAACGGTTAATGCGACCGAGATGATAGTTTTACTAGGATAAGTTTGGGTGTATGCGGGAAAAACAAAGAGCTACATGTGAGGGACATTTCTCTCACTAAAGACATTATTTCTAAAATCCCAATGGTGAATATGTGCAGAAATAACTTACCAACCTTGTGTTCAAATTTAGTAACGATCCAACGATTAAAGAATTCGGGATCATTATTTCACGGAGATAGGTTTGGATGTATATGAAAAAAAGAAGATTTTGGAAGAGGGATAAGGGAAAACAAATTTGAGAAGAGAAAGTGTAAAGATGTATCATAAATATAAAAGCTGACTTAATATTTTTATTTATGGCTAGACTTTCAGCCTATTACTTACTCCATTTTTTTTATTTTAAGGAACTCTATTTTACTCCCTATCAAATTAATAAACAAAATATTTTTTAAGGACATATATTTATTTTATTTACCATAAAATTATTATTTTAATTAATAAAATTATTTCTCCTTATTTATTTAATTGTAAAAACTTCATTATTTTTCTAAAACTATTTATTTTTAAATAAAATCATTTTTAATTTATTTTACAAAAAAATTGGGTGTTACATTTACCGTTATAGGCATATAGTTATAACATTGGACAATATTATCATGTATTTAATTGGAAACTAACTAAATGAGAACAAAAATGAATATAAGCTAAAAAATTTATGATCAACACATTTAAACTGATTTGAAAGGTCAAGCAAAATAAAACAGATATTATATAAGAAACTATCAATTAACAAAGTATTTAACTTTAGAAATATTGTTTGTAGAAAAATTCCGACTATAATAGAAGTTGTCTAGTGACATATGCAACGGTAACATTGTACTCAATTTATAAACATAACCAAAACAAAGCATGATTAATTGCTAGATCAGGAAAGATAATTTCCATGTCAGGCTGCAATCTTTGTGATTCAAAAAAAGCTCTCCATCCAAAGCCATATTTTGTTGTCTTTCTCCAGTCATGATAAACAATGCGGCATTCTGCATCATCTTCCAAAACCGAGTGAACCTTTGTTCTTTCAAAAAAATCGAGAAACGGACACGTGCGAACGCACAGGTAAGTTATAAAAGTAAATATATAGTATAATTGTATACATTTAATTATAATTATGTATAACTTATTAAATGAGAATTAAAATTAATGTGATTGAAATATATGATATATTTTATAAAATAACATTGTCTATTTAGCTTCGATGATATCCATGATTATTCATGTTTTAAAATTTTATAAACAATGAAATGCATATTTAATTTTATTGAGGTTATTGTTGTTAGTATATTATTTACAAAGACTAAACTATGAAGTAAAAATCTAAAATGCATTTGTGATAACTGTATTGAAGAACAATTGCAAGACTAATTTGGAGCATCAGCTTGACAATGTCATATGATAAATGATTTAATAAAAACATGAGAACAAATCAAAGTATTTTTAAAAAAATTAGAAAACAAAATTTAACCAAAAAAAATAAAAACTATATAATCTTATGTTTATATAATTATTTTTTTAACAAAATGTATAAATGATGGTTAAGATAAGCATGACAATGAAACACCACAAGATTGTATGTTATTCCTTATTCTTGTTCCCTAACATCATCCCCATTCATGTCCTTGATTCTCGACAATGATAATAAACAAATATAGAAGAGAGAAAATGACTATTAATAACAATAGTAGTTACCATAGAAACTTACATAGTATAATTGTAACAATGTAGAACTTATTTAATGAGAACCAAAACTAATATAATTAAAATATACAATATATTTAATAAAATAGCGCTGTCTATTTAGCTTCGATGATATCCATTGGTCATTCATGTTATAAAATTTTAGAAACAATGAAATAAATATTTAATTTTAGTGAGGCTATTGTTGCTAGATATGTTGTTAGTATATTATTTACAAAAGATTAAATGAAGTAAAAATCTAAAAAGGCTAACATATTGAAATGCATTCATGATAAATATATTGAAGAATAATTACAAGACTAATTTGGAGCACCAACTTGGCAATGTCATATGATAAATGATTTAATAAAAACATGAGAACAAATCTAAGTATTTTTTTTTTAAATTTAGAAAACAAAATTAATCCCAAAAATAAAAAGTATTTAATCTTATGTTTGTATATAATTATTTTAAAAAATGTATAAATGATGGTTAAGATAAGCATGACAGTGGAGTACACGAGATTGTATGTTATTTCTTATTTTTGTTCCCTAACATCATCTTCATCACCGTCTCTGACTCTGGACGAAATTTGTGTAATGATTCAACGACATTTGTGTTTAATATGAATGGTTTACACAGATCACAGAATGAGAAAGAGACATGAGAGATTAGGTCAAGTCAATGCAATTTGACATTGTAAGGTTAAGTCAGTGCAATTATGTTCAATAATTTTAATAGTAAATCAAAGTAAAGTAGTTTCATTGTATATCATTCCTCCCTGCCCACCGCGCCTATGGCACGTGTTAATGAAGAGATTAGAGAGTAGGTTTGCATGAAGTGTTGAGTCATGCCAACTAGGACGGAGACCATCTCGATGAACTATTGAGTCATATCAATCTAGTGTATCAAGCTTTTTGAAAATAGTTTTTATCATCAATAAATTTTGCAACATCTGACATCATGACATTGAGAGATTGAGCCTAATACTTAAAAATAGTCCAAAAGGTGAAATAAACAATAGTATAATTGGTGTATGTAGATCATTTATGTTATGGACCAAATATCAAAATGACATTATTTTCTTATATAAAATTGACTTATATTTATTTTAAAAAAATATTGTTTGTTATCATAAGAATAAAATTTACTAACTTGGGTGTTAAGGAATTTATAACAAATAACACATTATTTCTACCTATTTGTGCATCAATATACTTATATTTATATTTTTTTTAAACATTGTTTATTAGCACTAGAATCAAACTTAGGTGTTAAGAAATCTATAACAACTAACACACATTATTTAACTAACTGATTTAAATTCCTTGATGTTGAATTTAAGTATAGTAAATAATATAAGATTTTAAATAACTTTTCTATCACTAATAGATATTAAAATAATTAAATAATATTGAATTTAATATTATACTTAAATTTATTTATTTATTTTTGTTATTAAATCATCTTGTAATAATTATATATTATTTCTTTCAATCACTTTTTTTATTGCATCCACTCCATTCTTTTTAATCGCATACAACCACTTCGTTAAGTACATCTATATAACATGACTAATATTATATACTATTTATGTTTTTCATTTTACCATTTTTTTGGGTATAGTTATTCATTATAAATATTTATTTAAGAAATAAAACTAAAAAAAATAAAATAGGTTAATTTATTTGATCAAGAATATATTTAATAACATAATATATTTTTAATTAATTTAAATGTAAATTGTATTTTAAATTATCATTTCTTTCATACACAACTACACATTATTTGACAAATTTTTAATATATCAAGTTATATATGATAAGAAAAATTAATTCAAATATACATTTAGTTGCAACTGTATAAAACTTAATAAATGAGAACTAAAATCAATATAAAATTATCAGAAAATATTAAAATTAAAACCTCTAAAATACAAAACACAAGATATCAGATTTTACATGTTAGTAAATATTTATGAACCAAGCAATTGAGTTGAAAACCAACCGTAATTGTACATAACATAATTTAATTATCATTAAAAATTGTAAAATAAATGAAAACTGAATGTCATAAAATCTGAATACAGAATATATTTTATACAATGAACTGTCTATTTACATACAAAATGATAAGTTCACAAAAAATCCTAACAGAAACATTCCTAGGATCATTGCCCACAAAACACAGGACAACTCGAAGGAAGTGGTTTGTATAATTCTATGTTTGACGAATGCAGTGCCCCTAGCAAGGAGCTGCCGGCTGCAAGAAAACAAAAAGATGTCAGCTGAGAATACAATGTTGGCTAGTAATGGTTACCCACCATGCACATGCAAAAAATAAATAAAATCATGTTTGGTATAAAAATAGAAATTAAAATTTATCTGGACACAAGCTCTCCCTTTTCAACTGTAACAATTAAATGAAAGATGAGCTACAAGGCTAGTAACTCTTAAGTCTCATCTACCCAACATTCTCACTCTTAAAGTCTTATCACCCTCCACCGTCTCTCTCAATGCATGACTGATGAGAATGTTGAACCACAAATATGCCATGGAAGAATGAAACAAATAAAAAAAAAGACCGGGAAAAAAAATATTAGGCATGTTACATGACCCTCATGCACCACAAAAAAAAATGACATGTTGTAGAGTGCAATATATTTGTAAGACTTGAGTAATCATGAAAATGAGCAATTTTATCCCCGTAACTAAAACTCTAATTTTTATTTATTTGCAATCTTGATATTTGTACAGTAAAATAATTTACAAAGATAAAACTTTGATATACGCTTAGTATATTCTCTCCTCAATTTCATAGACACGTTATTTTCTAATTGGACCACGACATCCCCTATATTTGTGTCAAGTTATTGATTAGTGTAACATCTCATTTTTCGCAAACTAATTTAAAAAGGATTGTATTTATAAATAAATAGAGTTTTAGAAAAAAAATGATAAGGTTTTTATAATTAAATAAATAAGGAGAAATAACTTTATAAATTAAAATAATGGTTTGAGAGAAAATAAAATAATATTTTATTTATTCATTTGATAGGGAATACAATATAATTTGTTTTTATAAAATAATAAAAATAAATAAATAAAGTAAATAATAGGTTGTGAGTACCCTAGCTATAAATAGAGACGTATTAGGTCAGTTTTGACACTGAAGATGCCTCTTCTTTCTCTCAATTTCGTTTTCCTCGCTCTTCCTCCCAAAACCCTCTATTTTCCCGCATACCACCAAACATGTCTCAGAAAAACGACGATCTCGGACTCATTCACCGTTGATCATCGTGAATTTTAAGCACCAAGTTCGCAACTCAATTCTGAGCATTCTCACCGTTGGGAATTACAAAAAGATGTCGGAGTTGAGAGAAATACATTTCGCATTGCAGCCTTTTCTTTTCCCACAGAAACCCAAAACCGCCTAGTAAAACTATGATGCTGGTTTCGTTAACCGTTGGATTATCGTGAAATTTTGATATATGGTTCACAGTTCAATTCCTCACACCTTCACCATTGGGATTTGCGAGATAATTTTCGTGGAGAAAGAAAACGAAATCGCATGAAGACAGTACAAATGGAGGCTTCAATCCCTTCCCCTTCTCTCTAAAGTTTGTGAACCCTAATAGAGCAATCAAAGAAGGAGCTCCAGAGAGCACCAGAAACATCACAATTGATAACGGAGAACGCTTGAGCGACTACATCGAGATAAGGGATGAGTTTATCGCAATTGGGATTAGAATGAACATGTGTAGGGATCCTTAGAGGATTAAATTGAAGTTTATTTTGGGATTTTTATTGAATTACAATTTTTCCTTTATGATTATAAATACAATATTATTGTGTTCTACGTACTAATTGATGTTTTGATGAGAATTGATTGATAAACTTGAGTGCTCTTGATGTTTTTGTGTTTTGACCCATGATTTTGATTAATTGATTTTAATATAATTGTGAGAAACTATTTGAGGGGTTTTACTCCCCATGTTGTGATAAATCTTTTGTATAAACTGTTATGTTGAGATTATGAGATGATGATTCAAATTGTGAGTATGTGATAAATTGAACATGTGATGAATAATGAAATACATGTGTATTGAGATAAGATGTGTGTATTGAGTTGTGAGCTATGAACTGTGCAATCACACAATTGTAAGACCCTTTAAGGACGATGAGTATTGTGATGAGATCCACTGTGGGAACCCAACGAGTTAAAATGATTTTGAAAACAATTGAGCAGTTGTGTGTATTGCATAGTTCATAGGTAAAGTGTATATGATTCATGAAGTGTGATAACATGTTAAATTGAGATTATACCATTGTGATTGAGATCGAGTGTATGTGATAAACTGAGTATGCACATGATTGAGATGTTGTGTGCATTGAGATATGAACTATGAATTGTATAATCACATGACTATCAGACCCTTTAAGGGTGACGAGTTAATGCTAAGTCCCTTTTAGGGCGACGAGTTAATGCTAAGACCCTTTAAGGGCGACGAGTTAATGCTAAGACCCTTAAAGGACGACGAGTTAAAACTATTTTGAGAACAATTAAGGAGTCGTGTATTTTGTACAGTTCATAGATAGAGACTGTGTGTTAAAATATTTTCTGGGTTGGACCTGAATCAGGAGGGAGAGGCCTTGATGGACTGTTCGGAGTGTAGGCCTTGGGGGTCACCCGGTTTGAGTGCTCCTTTAAGCCTGTGCCGATCCCACATGGTTGGAGCATTCTCACAAAATAGCGTGATCCTGACTGGTCTCCCTATGATTTTACCTAATGAGAGTGACCTGACTTACTAGTGTGTGGTTTGTCTTGTCATGTACTCCTAGGCGCCCGACGTGGTTTTTCACTGACATAGTACCACATTGCATATAAGATTGAGTCTTAGTGTATTTGTTGCATAACGCTTGTGTATTGATCGATATGGATTGATTGACTTGGTGATATTGTGTTTTGATCCTTGAGTACGTGAATGTTGTGAAAATGAATGAGATGTGTTGTGTTGTGATGTGATGTTAGGTGACAAAATGGTGAAATGATGTGAGCTATGTTTAAGTAAGTTTTATTTTGTTTATATGATATTTATACCTACATGTTATCTTGTTTCTCTCCATTAGTTAGGAATGTGATAACTCACTCCCTATGTGTTATTTGTGTTTGGATCCTATGATGATCTTGAACTTTGTGTTCGGGGGAGCAGATGACTAGGTGAATTGTTTTAAGGAACCTTGTGCTGAAGGACGTCGGGACATAATGCTCTGATAGGATGTGACATTGGGACATAAGTTTTTATATTAATTGCATGATGTTAGTCTATTTTATTTTACCTCACTAATTTAACAAAACATTTTGTAAATTTTGACAGCCTTGTTTTGAGCCAAATATATTTTTAATAAGTTATATTTGGTAATAGTGAAGTGAATGTGAATCTTTTAACCATGTGTATTTGTTTACCAATATTTTTATATATTTTATTTATTTATATATATATATATATGTCGGGGTAGAGGGTGTCACAATTAGCCATTCTCGACAATCCCAAAACATGATGGCTTTCATCGATAATCAATCCTAGAACATAATCTAATTACTTTGGTCCAGATGTGGAAAAAAATTATATAATGAATAACAATAAGAGAAGCCTATAAGCTGTCACAACTAATATCTGACCTGATTTTAATAACCTAACCCATAACATTTGCTGACCCATTTTCAAACCCGTAAAATGAAATAATGCCTGTTCAAGATTTAAAGAAAAACATGAAAGAAAAGAATGAGCGAGTGGTGTAAATCACAAATATAGTGTTAGAATCGTATGTTGGCGGTAACAGATGTTCAATTCGTCCAAAACAAACAGATTCCTATAATGATTATAGACTCCACAAATAGTAATCTTCCAATGTAGTTTCATATGATATTATAGTGGTAACAATTTAACATAATACCACGAGAAACTCTTAAGGGACATACAAACAAATAACAGCAAAAGGGCATTAAACCACCAATGCTAGAGAATTCAGTCATATCATCATCCTTTGCTTTTCCTTCTTCAGATCCAACAATAAAACTTTGATTAGACAAAAGGTAGTCCAGGATAGCCTAACTCTTGCTTTTGGACTTTTCCATGGCCCTGGGAGATGTGAGGCAAGAAAATCTACTTAAGCAAACTGAGGCACATTATTTGAAGTTTATAAGGTACAGAGTTATTAGTGATTTTGGCCCTGTATTAGTGATTTTGTGTCAGTGAAATTTTCTAGTGATGCAGAGAACTGAAGCCATATCTCACAAGGAAGATATTTGAACACACATAAATCTTAAAGGAAGCCAAGACAACATACCTTCTAGATTGGGAAGATATTCAAAAAACTGCTCTCCAAATGTGGGATTATTTCCAACAAAGAAAGGATTCTAAGTTTGAACAACACAAACTGGGAATAAGCAGTTCCACCTCCAGCTTGATTTTTCTTCTCACCTATTTCACATGTCTTAGGTTGATCAATTTCTTCTTCTTCTTCAATATTGATAAATTCATCTGTGCATATTCAACCCACTTGTGCCTTCCTGCCAAATATTAAGAAAATTATGACATTTAATAAAGCTACTGTAGAGCTCAATAAGTTGTCTATCTTTTTCTTGAATATGTTCTTGCAGATCATGTATTTGTTTCATTAAATTCTTATTTTTCATACCCCCAATAAGCAAGAAAGAGAAGAGAAACATGTCTCAATAATTATGGGAACAAAAATAGCATAGATCCAATTTGAAAAAAAAAATAAAACAAAGAATTCTAGAAACAACAAATGATCCAATATGAAACAAAAAAAATTAGATACTATTAATAATTAAACCTCCTAAAAATTACATTCATAGACACAAGCCTTTTGAACATCTCTGACTGCATCATGTTCAACAATGTTACTCACCAGAAACCTCTTGATAGCCTTGTCATGTTATTATTATTTTTTATTTTTTTACAAATTGAAAAAAAATTTAATTGAATTGCTACAAAAAAAAATTGAACGTTTAAGAAAGTGAAATAAGAGCGAACCTTAGGACAACATTTGCCGCAATTGGAGCATCAAATGAAAATTCTCATAATCGCTTTGTCTCTTTCTTGCTATACTTGATGGTCAATCAAAGAATTAAATTTCATGAAATATGAATAACTGATAGCTCAAAGGTTACCATTTAGAGATTTATTAATAACAAAGAAAAGATATTACCAATAGTGAGCATGACCAAGGAACAATGAATAAAATTGAAAATGATAAACAATGGCCCAATATTTGTTGTATTCTGAGTATTTTCCTATTTCTTTTTTTTTATGACAATAAGCAAGAAAGAGAAGAGAAACATGCCTTAGTCATTATAGGAGCAGAAACGTCATAGTTCCAATATGAAAAAAAATAAAACAAAGAATTCCAGAAACATCAAATGATCCAATATTAAACAAATAAAAAAATAGATACTATTAATAACTAAACCTCCTAAAAATTACGTTCATAGACACAATCCTTCTAAAAATCTCTGACTGCAGCCTATTCAACAATGCTCACCAGAAACCTCTTCATAGCCTTGTCCTGTTATTATTATTATGTATTTTTTTACAAATCCCAAAAAACTTTAATGGAATTGCTACACAAAAAAATTGAACGTTTAAGAAAGTGAAATAAGAATGAACCTTAGGACAACATTTGTTGCGGTTGGAGTATCAAATGAAAATTCTTATAATCGGTTTGTCTCTTTCTTGCTATAATTGATGGTCAATCAAAGACATTAAATTTTATGAAATATGAATAACTAATAGCTCAAAGGTTACCATTCCGAGATTTATTAATCAGAAAAAAGATATTACCAATAGTGAGCATTGCCAAGAAACAATGAACAAATATTTTTTGCATTTTGAGTATTTTCGTATTTCTTTTTTTTATGACAATAAGCAAGAAAGAGAAGAGAAACATGCCTCAGTCATTATAGGAGCAGAAACAACATAGATCCAATATAAAAGAAATAAAACAAAGAATTCCAGAAACAACAAATGATCCATATTAAAAAAATAAAAAAATTAGATACTATTAATAATTAAACCTCCTGAAAATTACGTTCATAGACATTACCCTCCTGAACATCTCTGACTGCAGCCTGTTCATCAATGTTATCAAAAGTTCTTTATGGAAGCTGGAAAAAAGTAGATTTTTTCCAAATAAGTGGTGTCAAACACCTACAATTAGGAGAGAACTAACATGAGACTGAGTAACCTGAGAGAAGGAGAAAAGCTTTAAGATAATTGTTATTGTTGTTGCCATGAGAGTCGCCGAAGCTGGATCTGCGATGGGATGAATCATAGCAAATGAGGAAGGATTTGTGGCGGTAGGACCAGAGTGGCAAGAATTTGACGGCAATGGAGCTTAGAACAGAGCGGGCGGTATAGCTCAAAAATAACTTTGAATGGAGCGGCCAATATAACTCAATTTTGTATAAAGGAAAGATAAAGAAGAAGAAAGAGGAAGAGGCCTAGAAGAAAAAGGAAGAAATTGGCTAAAGGAAAGGCTATCTGGTAGGAATTTGAAATTTAAAATTTAAAAAGCTGATCAGAAGAGGAAGAGGAAGAGGCCTCTTGGGCGAAAGAGAAGGAGAAGCAGAGCTGAAGCATGTAATGAGTGGTTTTTTCAAATTTTGAAATTTAAAAGAGCCGGGAAATGGTTGGAAGAAAAGAGAAGTAGCAGACAACTGAAGCGCAAAAACAAAGGAAAGCACGACATTTCCAAGGCAGGAATATTAAATTTGAAAAAATGAAAAATTGTGACACGTGGAGGAGCTGGTCGTTCTTTTACTACTAACATATAAATGACACAATTTTAGATGACTTTTTTGTGGTTTGATAACTTACCATCATTTAATAAAGAATCCTTCTTTAGAAATAGGCTTGGCCTTCATAATTACAGGTTTACATGATTTATTTTCTTTCGGCATGGGTTTTGGTTGTTGTCCCCCCATGCATTCATGTTTTTTCATCTTTTTGGGTATTATATAATTTTAAGGTGTGCTAATGATGGTTAATAGATTTTATGTGATGACTAACATTCTATTTAAGCGTTTTAGTGTTAAACTTATTATTAAGAAGCAAATATGTTCATTGATCGTTGCCCGACAAGTGTACTGGGGCGCGTAAGTAGTATTAGAACGGTAAGAATATCGAGTATCGATCTCATGGAACTTATTTTACTTGGTAAAAGTTGTCGTTTGGTGAGTAGGCGTTGGTGATACAATTGATGGTTGAAAAGAGAAATAAAAGTATGATCTAGTCTAAATGAAAGCGAGTAAAGTGAGTAATGGTGTGTGAAAACAAATATGTGAACGTGTTGGTTCCTCTTATAGGGTATTTTGATGTAATTTAAGGATATTTCTCTACTTAACAGTGCTCCTGTATTCTATGCTAAGGTCCTAACTACTAAACCCTGATGTCTAATGAGTTTAGCCTAATCCTAACTAGACTTCGTTCTCAGATGTCTCTTGTTGAACTTAGCCTAACCGGACAACATTACGGTTACAACATACCAAAAACCAAGTTACCGCACTCCGTGTCCAGATATACGATAAATTAACCCTGTCCTATCAAGTTCTAAGGATCAAACCATTTCCCAATGAGGATGATCCTAACTACACATGCGTTTGCGTGATCAAGACAAAAACATGTGAGAATTAAAGGTCGATAGGAACAAAGAACACATGAAAACACTATTAAATAGATATGAAAGATTTTACATCATTTACTCTATAGAAGTTACCAACTGAGGATTTAGCCTTCCATTGCGAGGAAGCTCCTTTTTATAAGTTTAAAGAAGAGAAGAAGAGAAATTGAAAAAGTACAAAGTGGAGGGGATGTCTCCTCCACCTCTAAAAACCTCACAATCTCTCAAAAACTCCTTCAAAGCTCTTCAAGATGCCTCCTTTGGTCTCAGTAGCCTCTGGGTCCACATACTCAAAACTTTCCTCCAATTCTATGTTTTTAGGTTTTATATGGAAATCCTGTCGGTGGCCTCTCGCTGAGCGCCAATCTCGTGCTTAGCGCACATTAGTGAACTGTGGCTCAACCCTAATCTCACGCTTAGCTTGGAAGATAACGGATGACTCGCTTAGCGAGCGACAACGCACTGAGCGCGTGCTTGCAAGGCAGATTCTCTTCCAGATTCTTGTGTCTCACTGAGCACGCTGGTGCCTCGCTTAGCGGGACATACTCGCTAAGCGCACAAACCAGGCTTAGCGAGACACCAGATTCAGCACTTCACAAAATCTCCTTTTTCACTTGAAATAGAATTGAAATTTACATTAATTACAAGTGGAAGATTATAATGAGTAATGATCAATTTATTAACCAAAAGTATTTACAATCCTACAAAAAGAACTATAACTTGGAGGAATTCTATATAATTATCAAAAGTTTCTATACAAAAGTTAGTCGTATAAAACGACTAACATTCATCGATTTTGGGGTGCTAAGAGTGATGCTTAGAAAGGTTGCCTTAGATCATCTGTCAAAGTTGAGAACTTAGAAGATTCCTTAAAGCCCATCTATATGATGAAGAATGCTTCACTCTAAGTACTTGTTTACGGCAATGGACAAGACATGAAGGCTTTAAATAGAAGATTCATCAAAGGCTAGAAATAGAGCATCTAACATCAGAATGAAGCTATTTTAGAGTCTACATTAGAATGATGAAGAACTTCAAAATATAGTTTGGAATGCACCTCAAAAGAAAATGTCTCACTTTCCATTTGTTGTCACACTCACTGAGGGCACATCAGAAAGTGAATGCTAACTACATTCGAAAATGCAATCAAGTTGAAAGTTGAAGTCGTCCATGAGAAGAACTGATATGGATCACCAAAATGGAAGATTGGATACGTTAAATAGTCTAACCTTAGGTAGAACACTAACACACCAACAGCTGTTGCTTCACTTTAACCTTATGAAGCAATCTACTTAAGAATGCTTTAACCTGTGAAGATGTGTTAAGATTGATGAAGCTATCCTACTTCAGAAAGACATAACAGTTGACTTCATCTAAAGGATATACTTCAAGTATGGATCCTTTCTCAGCTAACATCAGAATTACCATTCTAATGTTACCTCAAAATGCTCATCAGAAAGGTTCTTGAGAATGACCACCTTAGGATGACCCTGTTAGTTGTCACTTCATGACAACTGTCATTTTTGTCTACTTCCTCCAGAAGCTTGTCAGTTGAGTGGATCCCTCTTTAACGATCTTCTTTGGGGCTTTATGAGGTTATCAAGGAGCATGATGAAGATTAGTTGAAGCCTTCCTAGCGAGAGAAACTTGAGCCAAGTTTTGTGTGAGAAATTTGGCATTGTTGCTTCAACCTTCTCATTAGAGAGTGATATACTTCTATAAAAAGCTTGTAATATGTAATAGATCTAAGATAGAAGTGAGAAATTGTAATTTCATAAGTGGAAACCTCCTTGTGAGGTGAGATCTATATCTATGCAATCAAAAACACAAAAACTCTTGTGTTGTTGAAAGTCCGGTAGTGATGCAATCCTACCCCGCAAGGGCATTAGGTAGAAGACTCCAAGTCGATTGGGCTAGAGATCCAAGGGAAGGCCCTAGGGTTGTCATGAGCCTTAGGGTAGATTTCGAGCCCATGGGCTAAGTATGAGCCTGCTTATCTTTGTAAATATTAGAATAGGTTTTTCCTTCCTGTGGGCCTTGTATTTTGGCCATTCTAGTAGTATAGTGTTTTAGCCTTGTATTTCGGGGCATTTTGAGTAGTCTTTGTAGTAAGGAATTTTTTTTTGTATTTTCATGTTTTTGTCATGGGGGTGAGCTTAGCTATTATAGGGGGTGTGTAGCTAAGCTCTAGCTTCTCATCTCAAGGAGGTGAGCTTAGCTATTAGAGAGGTATGTGTAGCTAAGCTCTAACTTCTTTAGGAATCTTCTTAAGGAAGCTTCTCAAGGAGGTGAGCTTAGTTATGAGAGGGGTGTGTGTAGCTAAGCTCTAGCTTCTCAAGGAAGTTTTCTCAAAGAAGCTTCTCAAGGAAGTTTTCTCAAGAAAGCTTGTCAAGGAAGCTACCTAGTCTATAAATAGAAGCATGTGTAACACTTGTTGTAACTTTGATGAATGAGAGTCTTGTGAGACACAACTCAAAGTTCAACTTCTCTCCCTTTTTCTTCCTTCAATTTTGTGCTCCCCCCTCTCTCTTTCTCTCCCTCTTTCTTTTCCTCCATTGAAGCATCCTCTCCAAGCTTCTTATCCAAGGTTCATTTTGGTGGTGAAGCTCCTTCTTCCATGGCTTATTCCCTAGTGGATGGCGCCTCCTCTCACCTCTTCTCCTTTGTCTTCCGCTGCATCTCCATGGTGGAAAATCACCATTAAAGGACCTCATTGAAGCTCAAAGATCCAGCCTCCATAGAAACCCCACAAGCAAGCTTCCATCAGGTAGTGGCTTGCAAAGATTATAAGCAAAGGTGTTACTAGTCTAGTTGTGGTTAGGAGTGAAGTCCAGTAGGAGTGCTGACAGGCTGTTGAAACCCAATGGTTTGCTAGTCCAGTAGTGGCTAGTTATGTTAGTAAAATCTCATCTTGGAGAGTGAGGATTGGACATAACCTAAGGTTGGGGTGAACCAGTATAAAAATCTTTATGCATCTTCTTCCTGCTCTGTCTCTTTTAGTGCACTGATTTTATTGTTGATCTCTTTATTGGTTTTTGATAATCATAAAGACTGAAAACCTTTTATAAACAACCCTTAAAACTGAACCTTTTCAACAAAGTCT